>NC_056745.1:607927587-608135087 GCF_019279795.1 Protopterus annectens
TTTCCCCACAACACCAACATTCTACAAGAGGGTATAACACAAACAAATGACTGGTGTGAAAGCCATGGATGAAAATTCAATACAAAGAAAAGCATTATAGTACAATTTGGGAAGGTTCTCACCCAAGCTAATTACTTCACTGATAAAAGACCCCTAAAAGTTGACCTGATAGCTAAGGATCTGGGAACATATGTAGACAGTAATCTGGTGTTCATCTTACATTGTAACCAAGATAGTAATAAAATCATTTTATGCTTATGAAGGCTGCCAGCACAGCCATCTAGAATTCTATAAGTAATTCTATGTCATTTGTGAATAATAATATGATTTGTATGCTTGCCTTACAAATGTAAAAAAAACTATATGTGCTGTACGGAGCTTCAAGAATGTAACCACAGTGCACCCTGCTGGAAAAGAGCAGAAATGTGTATAAACTACATACCTATGCAAATGTATGTGTTGATGGTAAAGGCTGTAATATACAGAGTTAACTTGCAAACTCTAAGAAAATAAGTAAAGAGTTTTAGAATGTGTTATAAAGTTAGTTTATCTCAGCTAATAGGCAGGATGTCTAGTGCCAGGGGTTCTTTCTATTGTCTTGAGACAGAGATAATTACTAGGTTTCACATGTAAAGTGTTTTTATATTGCTCTGTGGCTTCCTAGCAGCTGTACATCTCAGAGATAAGTATTTTTAACAGAGACATGTTAAATTCTATTGGTATCTGTTTAGCCAGGGAACCAGAGTCAGGTGTCAAATAGTGATGTCATCTAGCTAACCCAACAGTAATGTGTATTAGTAACTTAAGAACTATTTCAGAGAGAAAGTCTGTGCATGTTGTATCTTGTTTTGGATCTGACAACATCCTCACACCAGCACTTGTCTTTGCTTTGTAGGTAAGATTTATATCATAGTATTTCCTTTAGACAAATCTAGGACTACAGCAAGATTAGTCTAGATGTTTTTCTGTATTTGTGTGAGACTGTCCTGCAATGCTGTTTTAAAATATTTCCTGTAATTCTGAACTCTGCTGTCACTGTGTTGAGTTAATGAGTTTTGTCTTCTAGTTTTATTATTTATTATTAAATATATTTATACCTTTTAATTGTGGCTGGTTTTGTTAAAGATATTTAAGCTCTTAGGGTAATTGCATATGTATTGGGTGATATTGTACAGACCACTCCTAAATAGCCTTAAAAGTTCTGGTCACACTTACCATTTGGATAACAGTAAAATTACACAGGAGAATTGGTCATCCTTTAGGAAGGGCCTTATAGTAGCTGATAAGGGTGGCTGGTGGCAGGTGGTACTACCGTTTAGTCTGGAAAGAAGGAGGCATAGCTAGTGAACCTGTGCAGCCTTCTCCAGGAGTGTCTGTGTGTTTGTACATAAATCAAATCTCAAAGAGTGTGTGTGTGTCGGCCAGCTACTTGGGCAGGGACATGAAGCACTGGTTGAACAGATAGGGGTGCTGGAGGTTTTGGCTTAACCACTCGGCTGAGATCTTAATCCTATAGCTGTGTCAGTGGGGAGTCTTATTGGGGATCTGGAGAGAGAGGGAGAAACCAGCCCCAGACTGACTGTGTTCTCTGTATGCTCTTAAGGGAAATTGTACTTTACTATGTGTGTACTTGTCATCCTCCCAATGTGCATGTCCCTCACTGGTATTAGTGGTGAGGATTGAGGCTCCTTGATTACTGGGCCAGTGCAACAGCGTCACAATGCTGACCAGCTCATAAGCAAGGGTATGGCATCCTGGCCCAAACAAGTAATAATACCACTCTACTCAGCCCTTATCAGACTCATCATTCAGTACAATACCCCCTTTGGTATGTACCTAGCCAGGCACATGCAACAGTTGGAATGCTCTCAAAGGCTCCTCACCAGGAGAATCTAGGGTGTGAATACCCTGTCCTACACAGAATGCCTTAAAGTCCTATCTCTGTGCTTGGTCTCCTACAGGTTACTGAGTGGCAATCTTTGCCTAGCATATAAGGCATCCACAGATCCAGGTCTCATAGATCTCATGCACATCCATCAGACAAACATTACAAGAAACACTAGATAAAAGGACCTAAACTTTATCTGTAACATAAACAGAACCTGCTGGAGGAACAATATGTGCATAAAAGGATCCCTGATCTATGGAATAAGATATCCATCTATGTGAAGCAGAATTCATCCCTGACCCTGTCCAAAATAAACCATGATCACTGGAAGCAAAATCGCAAATTCACCCCCTGCCTAGCCTCCATGTCTCTGATAGACAGAGGTCAACAGTAAGTAAATCATCCCCCAACTAACACATCACGCTCACACATAACCCTAAGGAACAGCGCAGTGGTGCAGAGGTTGATGTTGTTGCCTCACAGCAAGAAGTTCTCTGGTTCGATCCTCGGCTGGAGTGTCTTCTGTGTGGAGTCTGCATGTTCTCCCTGCATTTGTGTGGGTTTCCTCTGGGTGTTCCAGTTTCCTCCCACATTACAAAGACATGCATCTGGAGCATTTCTCCCCAGGCTTCCATTGAAAAATGGCTCATTCCAAGTCAGACTTTCCTGGTAAACAACTGTTAAATAAATAAAAATAAATAAGCTACCTCAACACACTCCACCATATAGGCATCCAAGAAACTTCTGGGCAAAACTAGGTTGGGTTGCATGGCTAGGCATGTAAAGACCCTGCCAATCATTAGCGTAGTATGAACCTATGGATCTATGAAACTATTGGCCACTGCAAAGGTAATCCTTTTCTGAACATCAAAACTGACCCTTCTGCTGTAGCAAGGAAAGTTAATGGGGAAAATAAGAAAATGGAGTCATGTAATATATAGAATTCAGCATCTTTTCTGAAAAATCAGTGGAAAAACTTATTGTAGTCTGGGCTATTTCAGAAGAGGCGTTCATCTTTATTGAATGGTATAAAAGATCTGAACAGGATCCTGATTCACTCAGTATTATGGGTAAAGTGGGAGGGGTCAGGTAGCCTGGGAATGTTATAAATGCCATGCTAAGTCTGCATGCCTTGATCCTGATGGTTGATGAAGATGGAACTCTCAGTACCAAATCTGATTCTACTACTCTAATGGCTTGATGGAAACACTGTTTATGCGGGCATTAGAGGACACATTTCAGCCCAATTGTTATGCCAGGATCCAGAAAATACAATAGGGAACATATTAAAAGAAGTCAACACATATAAAAGAGTTAATTACGAGGAATTACAAAAGAATTACAATAAGATAGACATTTTACTTTTCAACATGTTCAGTCAAGGAGAGACTGATAGTGGTAGCTATGATTTTATGCAAGTGGAACAGCCAAAGATTGCAACTTTTTTTGGCATTCCAAAAATTCAGAACAGTGATAGTACTATACCTTTTAGACCTATTATTTCAGCTCAAAGGTCAAAAACTGAAAACATTTCCACCTGGCTTGACAGCATACTGAATCCTATAGTCCAAAAATCAAAATACTATTTGAGAGATTCCTGGCATTTGTTAGAAGTCTTAAGAAATTACAAAATAGGCAACAAAAACTTGTTCTTTGTAACCTTAGATGTGAGACGCCTATACACATCTATTGATCAGGACATAGGAATAGAGTACATGAGAGAATATCTAAATGGAAACTCTGAATTATCAGGGACTAATATAAATACCATATGTAGTCTCATGGAGATTATTCTGGGAAATAACTTTTTCACCTTCAATAAGTCTGTGTATCAACAAACCTCTGGTGTAGCAATGGGGGCCAGAGTAGCTCCCGCTTTTGCCAATTTGGTTATGGCTAATTGGGAGCAAAAATTTTTAGAAACTCACCCTAGTTTCAACAAGGTAGAGATTTACTGTAGGTACATTGACAATTTGTTTTTTCTTTGGTTTGGAGACCAAGTTGAATTTAAAAAAATGGTGACGGATTTAAATTCAACAACTACATTTCTGTCCTTTAAAATTGGAGGCTTTGGAAAAGCAATCAATTATCTGGATCTAATAGTAGAAATTTATCATGAAAAAAGAACATTTGTAAGTAGGATTTACAGAAAACCTTATTTTGCAAATCAACGTTTGCATAAGGATAGCCTACATCCCATTCACATGAAAAAGGGTGTTATAAAAGGACAATTGATAAGGTTAAGTAGACTGACTTCAAATGATGACACATTCTCAAGAGAGGTGTGTACCTTGAGACTTTTATTTCATAATCGCGGATATGATTCTAATTGGGTCAAAAAGATAGAAAGCGAAGTTTTGTTGTTAAGACAGAATGTGGCTAAGCCCATTTTACAATCTAAGGACATTATGATAGGATCAACAGGTTTGAATTCTCAAACTAAAGGTAGAACTGGAGATAATGTATACATGATCTCATTTCCTATACCCATAGTTAATGAGATGTGGTTGATAAAAAATATCTTGGAAAACAACTGGAGAATAATTTTGGGCAACAAAGACTTAGTTAACCCACTTGGGTTGGCTCCAAAATTTACATACAAGAGGACAATGAACATAAAGAGTATATTAGAATTGAATAATGAGAAATCAAGGAATCACACCCGTGTATGTACAAATAAGAAAGGTACCTACAGTTGTAACAATTGTAGACAGTGTAGATTTATTAGTAATACATCTTTTGTCACAATTGGGAATTCTAAATACATTTTCTGGGCCAAGGATTATTTTAACTGTAACAGTGAGTTAGTGGTCTATTTAGCAAGCTGTGTCACATGTGGAAACTATTACATAGGTAAGACCAAAATATGTTTAAAAATGAGGATTTATGAACATTATTTAGCGATAAAGAAAAACGACAAAACTAATGCATTATTTAGACATTCTATTGTATGCAATGAGTTCAAGAAGTTTGAATTTTTCATTCTGGACAAAGTGGACAAATCACATTTTGCTGGTGATTTAAACAACATTTTAGAGTGTAAAGAAGCCTATTGGCAGTTATACTTGGGGGCTGATAGAGCACCCGGGTTGAATGATACTATCAGTTTAAAACGTTTTTTGATGTACAGATAATTTTTATACATTTGATATTTATTAATTGTTTCATACATAAACAACACAGTAGTATTTTATTATTAGATTTTATTATTAGACTTTAATTACAACTATATTTGTTATATTTGTTATAATTATCATGTCACTTCCTGTTTGTGTGTATAAAAGGAAGGGTGGGCAAGTGTATGATGTTTCTGAAGAAGGTCACGAATTAAAAGTGATTGAAAGCACTAAATTCATTTGTTCCGCTTGGTCCTTTGGTGAACTCAAGAGCTTTGTTTGTTCATTTTCTAGTTTCAGTGCACGTTTTTAATTTACTCCACCATATAGGCATCCAAGAAACTTCTGGGCAAAACTAGGTTGGGTTGCATGGCTAGGCATGTAAAGACCCTGTCAATCATTAGCGTAGTATGAACCTATGGATCTATGAAACTATTGGCCACTGCAATGGTAATCCTTTTCTGAACATCAAAACTGACCCTTCTGCTGCAGCAAGGAAAGTTAATGGGGAAAATAAGAAAATGGTGTCATGTAATATATAGAATTCAGCACCTTTTCTGAAAAATCAGTGGAAAAACTTATTGTAGTCTGGGCTATTTCAGAAGAGGCATTCATCTTTATTGAATGGTATAAAAGATCTGAACAGGATCCTGATTCACTCAGTATTATGGGTAAAGTGGGAGGGGTCAGGTAACCTGGGAATGTTATAAATGCCATGCTAAGTCTGCATGCCTTGATCCTGATGGTTGATGAAGATGGAACTCTCAGTACCAAATCTGATTCTACTACTCTAATGGCTTGATGGAAACACTGTTTATGCGGGCATTAGAGGACACATTTCAGCCCAATTGTTATGCCAGGATCCTTTCAAGGATAAAAAAAAAATGCAAGATTCTTAAGAGTTTATTTAGACCAGACATTACCATTCTGATTTCTTATAGACTTAGTATAACTCACTTAAGAATATTGTAATACCAGTAATGTCGATGGAAGGTGTTTTCATTTTACTCAGTTTTTATCCAAGCGTCAGGTACAAAGAAATCATGAGCACAGACTTCTAAAGAACTCCCCAAGTAAAGATTTTTTATCAGTTTTATGGAAACCTATTATATCAACTAAAGTTGTGCAGTTTGCCAGATTGCAAAACCACTTTAAAACTGCTGATATAGTTTACAAAGTAGTTTATAACAGGTTATCCATTCAAAAGCGCACACAAAGTTAGCTGCCTCTGTAAAGCAAAGGGATGAAATCTTAACTGTGACCCTTTTAACCTAGGATTGAGCAGTAGACCAGGCAGTGGAGCCATCAGTTGGGGAGGGTAGGAGTTAGTGGTAACTTATTAGCTCACCCAACTTAGGGAAGGGAGGCTGTTCAACTCACTGATTTATTGATGTCTAGCTGAAACTGCATATCAGGGCGAACTCTGCAAACAGAAATCAAGTCAGATGTGTACATGTCATGTACCTGGTGCTGCACTTATGCAGGACTGCACATGCTCTGAGGCCAGTACTGCAGGCCATATACAGAAGCAGCTGTAAGGATGGGGATACAGTCTAAAACAAATACCCCCATCTCATTGCCAGGGTTGGTATCGTACTTTTTCAGAGTAAGGATAGTTAGGGTCCACCATTAAACACAGTGACACTGGCCTTGCAGGAATAAAGGAAGACCCTCAGTCTACTGGGACAGACACCCTGGGAGTTTCCAGCAGACAGCATTGTGTGAGAAGCTCTGAGGCACCCTGTCACACAGCTATGTTGTAAACCTTTTCCTCATTTGCTGCATGAATAAAATTAAAAAGTACTACCCTACACAACCAATATATTTTTCTCAAAATGTTAGTGAACTTAAACTCTGCAGTTGATCTTACAGAAAATGTAGACAGATTTTATAAACTGACAGAATGAGACAGGATGATATGTATGGATGGGTATATGTAGGGGATCCCTACTATCTGAATTTTACCAACTTTTATTGGTCTAACATCAAACACTATGCACAAACTGTGAATTACAGATAACATTCTACAGTTTCAGCAAAGGTTAATTAGCATATTTCATTCCCAATAACAGTACAACTCATACAAGACCAATGTACTTTGACATTTATGTAGACTATAACATAGGTCTTGGCAATTAGTATTCTTATTATTCTAGACACACAAATATAGCTGAGTTTTGAGTAATTTAAAAGATGTTTGTCATAAATTAACATATCATTTATCATAATGTTTTACATCAAACTCCACACAGGTCACAATTATACAGAGGAGTCTGAAACCAGAGTTGAATGAAGCTTATCAGTACTCTAAAATAATTCACTCTCATCTTAAACTTCATCACGAATGCTGCTTTCTACTTGATGTAAGAAACTCTACTGACCCACTGCAAGAGAGAAGACTCAAATACTACAATCTTTTTAGGAAGCACCTCTGCAAGTCATGTCTTATTAAAGACTAAAAATAGGAAAAGCAATGACATTTGTTTTCTGAATCAGCATCTTTTAGTACACATCATATTGCATGCTATGTCTCCTGTAAACGCTAATATAACATCTCTTGCTATTGTGCAATATTCCAATATGTTCCTTACCTTATGAACAAGCATTAGATAATGTTTTTGTCTATGTAATCTTAAATGTTTCAGTGTTCAAATGCATATTATATATATTTGTATGCATACTTGTTCCATGTTTATACTGTACAATAACTGTTACATTTTTTTTTGGGGGGGGGGGGTTCCCTGGGCCTCTGATGAAAAAAAACTGTTTCCAACCTAGTTAGCTTCCCAGTAAACAAATGCAAATAAATTCAATAACTAAATAAATAAATGAACTTTCTAAAATTTTCAGGACTTTAAAGAGCTGAAAATGTTTATGTAAATAAAGCAAAATCAAAAAAAATATATGTGTTTTGAAGAGTATCTTTCCTTCTTATGTCAGGATTCCTGGTTCCTAATCTTCGGAACTCCGATCATGTGCCAAATAATATTGTGAGATTGGGACAGTACCATGGTGAAAGTGTTTAAGATAAGGAATTGTTCAGGAAATGGGATTTGAAAACTGTACTTTTAACAAGGTTTGTAAATTTCAGTCAAGAATTGTGGTACCTCATATTCGCACATACTAAGTACATTGAGCAGAAGATTAAGGCTATGACCTGTAGTTCCTGTGGCACCGGATTTGACTCACCTACTGTGTCACCTTGAGCAATCATTTACCCAGGAACTGCTCCCAGGTCACCCTTATGGACTACCTGGTTAACAAATGGTATTCTTATTGGAGATATCACAGGCCTGGGCTCAGGTTTAAGTGATATTATGTCAATTGACAGAACCCAAGCATCAACAATCAGGAATTACTTCTGTACTAGAGCAAATAAGACATTTCAACACTTTAAGTGCTATGATTTGTTGTGAAAAATCACATTTCATTAGGACACATCGCATTAACATGAGCAGGAAGGAAATAACTATGGATATGTTAAAAAGCTTCTGGGTTCAATAAGATGGTTTAAAAAGAACAAAGTTACAAAATTCTAAGTGCAGCTATATTAACATATGAATGTACAGGCACTTTGGAAAAGATAACAGTTTTGCCTTTATGCTGCTCTACTTAAAATCTTTATTATGAAGTATAATGATCCCAGACAAGTACAGGTGGCAGGTTTACGAAACCAAAGTTAGGACTGTCGAGGTCAAAGGAGTCATGACCACAGATAACTTGGAGTGAAATCCAAGACCTGTCCTGTCTAAAAAAATTATATTTGATACAGTTATCCAGTTAGCAGCTCAGGAGTGTGTGTGTGTGTGTGTGTGTGTGTGTGTGTGTGTGTGTGTATATGTAGATAAAAAGATATTTTTTAAGTGGGATTATTCTAAAAGCATGCTTTGGCCACTTTACGTCTTCAAACTCTTAAGTTTCTCTTATTGATTTTAAGTGCTATCTGAGCCCTTTTAAACAAGTACAACAGTGACCAACATTATTTCTCATTCTTTAATAACCTGGAGGGAAATATTCACAAAAATAGCTTCCGGCATGACTCAGGAATTTTTGTCCACTTTAATGACTCACTCAGAAACTACAGTTATATAAATTAGCTTGTCTTCCCAGTAGATGTTCTAATCTCATTGCTGCAGCAGCCTAAGCTATATGGATTCTATATTGTCAAGGATGTGAACACGGGTCAGCTTTTAAAGCTACAGGGCACCTTTCACAGATACTTACCACTGTGGGGCTTGGGGAGAGATGCATAAATGCAGTAATTAGGGCACCAAAAGCGTCAGGGCTTTATTGCCTTAAGAAGAGAGGGTACAGCCCGAAAAAGGAAAAAAAATGCTAGGAAAGAAAATCCATTGTATGTGTGTGTGTGTGTGTGTGTGTGTGTGTGTGTGTGTGTATAAATATATATATATATATGCATGCACACACACACACACACACACACACACACAGACATCACTCATCATCAACCCTCTTTTTTCCCACTTTCAACACGGGGTTGGGGTGGTGTATCAACTGCCACCTCTCTCTATTCAATACCACTCTCCTTCCTTCCTTCATCACTCAGACCTGTCTGTCACAGGTCTTCTCTCACACATTCAATCCACCTCTTTGCTGGACATCCTTGTTTTTTCTTGCCCTCTTCCTGTCTGTTCCAAATCTTCTTCACTAGATTGTTTTTTTTCTACACATGAGCCCAAACTACCATAATCTGTTCTCTTTGACCTTTTCTGCAAATAGCGCTACTTTGGCTTCCGTGCTTATGTACTCATTTCTTTGTCTGTCACACAGTGTGCATCCTACTACCTGTCTCAAGCACTTCACTTACATCACCTCTAGCTTCCTCAACAGCTATTCCTTTACTGTCCAGGTTTCTGTACCATACAGTAGTACTGGTAGCACCACTGTTTTGTACACCTTAAAGCTTCTTTGGCAATCCTCTGTCATACACTACACCTGACATTCTGTGACAGTTGGTTGCAGCTCCTCTGATTCTAGCTTTGACTGCCTCATTTGGACTACCCTTCTCCTCTACCACCCCTCCCAGATACTTGAAGCTGTTAACCTGTTCCTCTGTTTTCCCTTCTATCTCAATTTTCAGCTTCTTCTAATTTCCCCCAGTTTGCTGCCATTACAACTCTTTTATTTGTACTCAGTTTCCATCCCATGCTCCTTCAGTTTTGCATTCCATTCCCCTTTCCTTTGCTGAAGTTATTGCTCAGAGACAGCCTGTAATGCCACATTGTTTGTATACAGCAGCTCTGTTGATCTGTCCCCTCTGAACAGTTTGCTAATTTAGTCCAACACCAGTATGAACAGCAGTGGGCTCAGAAAGTACAGTTGTGTACACTTACCATAAATGTAGATGTTCGAGTGTATTCACTGTTGCAGTCATCACCTGTGGGTTATCCCTGCTGTGGTAGCCCTCAGCTGACCTGAATACCAGAGTCAATGTTTTTTTGCGCCGGCTGCTGTCGCCTGCAGTCTGACGTCAGGTCGTCAGTGCTATAAAGCAAGACAGCCAACTTCATTACATCAGTTTTTTTTTGTCCTAACCTGTCCGAAGCACATGGAAAAAAGGAAAAGTGGTCCTGGTGGCAAAAAGCCACCGTGGGAAGCTTATGTCCCCCTAGGGGAAGATGTTACATGGGGGATGGAGGGAGGGAAACCACGGCTGCAACAGTGAATACACGCGAACATCTACATTTATGGTAAGTGCACACAACTGTACTATGTTCTTCGTATTTCACTGTTGCAATCATCACCTGTGGGAGGATTCCCAAAGCTGAGGAGAGGGGTGGAGGATAGGTTAGAGTCCTTGGTATGGGTCAGCAGGCTCTGCAGAGGCAAACCCTGCCCTAGACTTAGAAAAAAGAGGAAGGTAGTAATGCTTTGTAAAGGTATGGACAGAGGTCCAGGTGGCGGCTTCCAAGATGTCCCTGGTGGGGACTCCTCTGAGGAAGGCTGCCCTAGTGGAATGGGTATGGATAGACTTGGGGGGGGTTCCTATGTAGTCTGTAGCAGAAATGGATACAGTGTGATATCCATTTGGAAATGGTTTGTTTGGAATTGGGCTTCCCCTCTGTTCCAGGGGCAAAGCTGACAAGTAGCTGGTCCATTTTTCTGAATGGTTTAGTACGGTCCAGATAGTATCCGAGTTGTATGTGCATGTCTAGCGAGTGTAGAATTCTTTCTCCCTTGTTTTGAGGGTTGGGAAAGAAGGTGGGTAGGTGTATGGCCTGGTTGAGGGTCACATCAGATACCACCTTGGGCATAAAGGAGGGGTTAGTCCTCAGGGAGACCCTGTCTGCATGGAAAATGATAAAAGGCTGAACAGCCATGAGAGCATGAAGTTCTGATACTCGTCTGGCTGAAGTGACAGCTAGTAGGAAGGCAGTCTTCCAGGAGAGGAATTTTAATTCTGTAGAAGCAGCAGGTTTGAAAGGAGGTAAGGTTTGTTTTTCTAGAACATAATTCAGGTCACAGGGTGGCATGCAAGGCCTTCTGGGAGGTCTGATATGAGAAGCCCCTCTGAGGAATTGCTTAATCAAAGGATGAGAGAAGAAGTGTAGGTCTGAATTGTAATGAGCAGAAATGGCTGAGGCGTGGATTTTAATAGAGGAGAAAGAGAAGCCACTATTGAGCAACTCGGCTAGGTAGTCCAAGATAGGAAGGATGGAAGGATGAGAGGTATTGGCCCCATTGTACTGGTTCCAGGAGCAGAATCTTTTCCATTTCTCTGCATATGATTTTCTGGTGCTAGGCCTTGTGGCCTCTGTGATGATGTCTAGGACCTGTTTGCTTAACAGGCAGTCCTTGTTAGCTTTTAAGGTATAAGCCATGCTGAAAGATTGACAGTCTATAAGTCTGGATGTAGTAACTTCCCCCTCACTTGGGTCAAGAGGTCTGAGATCAGGGGAAGCTACTTGGGGGGCTGTAAGGTCAGACTGCACAGTAAGGGGTACCAATGCTGTCTGGGCCAATCTGGAGCAATGAGGCTGGCCTTTGGTCTCTCCTCCCTTATTTTGATTAGTACCTTGGGAATAAGGGGCAGGGGAGGGAACGCGTACACAAAAAGGATGTTCCAGGGAACGTGAAGGCATCCATCTTCCACGCTAAGAGGTGATACTCCCTGGTACCAAACTTTTGCAGCTGGTGGTTGAGGTGCGAGGCAAAGAGATCCACTTCCGGAGTCCCCCACTCCTAAGTGATTTGCAGAAAATTTTCCCTGTGGAGCTGCCATTCATGGCGGTCCAGTAAGTTTGTGCTTAGGTGGTCTGCCAGGGTGTCGTTGACCCCGGTAGGTATTGGGGAATTAGGTGTAGACCCATGGAGGTGGCTGTAAGCCGGAGGCTCATGGCTAACCTGCACAGGGGGTAAGATTGGGTCCCCCCCTGTTTGTTGATGTACCACATTACTGTGGTGTTGTTTGTTTTTATAAGGAGAACCCCTGGCCTGAGATGCGGTTTGAAGGATGTCAAAGCCTTTTGTACTGCCATCATTTCTTTCTGATTGATGTGCAAGTGTAGTTGTTGGGCATCCCAAAGACCTTGGGTGCACCTGCCTGCTAGGTGAGTGCCCCAAGCAATGTTTGAGGCATCGGTGGTGATGGTCTGGCTGGAAGGGCGAAGGATGAAGGGAAGACCCTTGTTCCTGGCACATGACTCTGCCCACCAGAGAAACTCGGCCCTTATATAAGGGATCAGAGGGAGAGAGGGCTCTAGGGACTGAGAGTGCTGGCACCAAAGGATCTTTAAATACCAATGAAGTTTTCTCATGTGAAGCCTGGCCAGGAGGATGAGAAGGATGTAAGATGCCATGTATCCCAGGGCTTGTAGGAACTTCCTCGCAGTGAGGTGACTTCTGGAAGCCAGCTGGGTAAAGCAGAGAGGCAGGAAGCTCTGCTTTTCTGGGGACAGGAAGGCCATTTGGGATGCTGGGTCTAGCACAGTTCCCACGAAAATGATCCTCCTGTTGGAGTTTTGATTTCTTCTCGTTGATGGCATACCCTAGGGAAGTTAGGTGTGATTTGACAAAGAGGAGGTCCTGGAGCAGCTTTTCTCTGCACTCTGCCTGAATGAGGCAGTCATCCAGGAAAGGGTAAATCTGTATACTTCTCTGTCTGCAGAATGCTATGGCTGGGGCCAAGCATTTGGTGAATACTCTGGGAGCAGTAGATAAGCCAAAGGGCAGCGCAGAGAACGTAAAGTGTTGTGAGCCTGCTCTGAAGTGCAGGATTTTTTTGCACGATTCCCTGATGGGATGTGGAGGTAGGCATCTTTTAGGTCTAGGGTCACTAGCCAAGCATTTTTTGTTAGCAAAGACAACAGCTGCTGCAAAGTTAGCATTTTGAATCTGGGGACCACCAGGGAGGTGTTCAGAATGGATAGATCCAGGATGGGGCACCAAGATCCCTCTTTTCTGGGCACAAGGAATAGTCTGGAATAAAAGCCTTTGCCTGTTTGATCTGAGGGGCCAGGTTCTACTGCCCCCTGGGATATGAGAGTTTGGACCTGTTTCAATGCCTCTGCCTACTGATATGAAGGTAAGTATGGGTACCCTCTTGGAACTGGGAGTTCGCTGAAAGAGAATTTGTATCCCTGAGAAATGATCTTTAAGACCCATTGGTCCTTTGTCACATAAAGCCAATTGTCTTTGAAGAGGGAGAGCCTTCCTCCTTGTTTTTGATGAGAGAAGGGAGGGCAGAGGGGGGAGGGGGATGTCATTGTTAGTGTTTTCCATAGAAGGTTGTCTTAAAACTCCCTGCCTTAAAGACGGAAGTGGTCTATTGTTTGCTTCTCTGCTGGCCCTGGGATATGGGCCTGGATGGTCTGTCCCTGCGGGACTTACCTTGGCCCTGTCTGCTAGGTGCAAGGAAGGCCCAGTGCTTAGAGGGAAAGTTCCTGCTGAATCTGGGAGGTTGAACTTGAAAGAAATCTTTTACTGTTTGCATAGCTTTTGCTTTGTATTCCATCTTTTTAAGCACCTCTTCTGCTTCTTCCCCAGACAAGCACTCCTTATCTAGGGGTGCATCAATAAGTTTAGACTTGACATGATCAGGGAGAGGTTGTTCCTTCAGCCATGCATGTCTCCTAATAACAGATCCTATCATTGCTGCTCTGCTAGAGGCTTCTAGGGCTTCATATCCTCATTGTAATGAGTGTTTGGTCACTTGACAAGCAGAGTGCAGTAAATCTGCTAACTCTTTTGAAATGGCACAGTAGGGAAAGGTAGCAATCTTCTGTTTTAATTGTTCCAAAGTGTGTTGTTGATATTTTAAAATATGGAACTGACAATTTAGTGCTCTGATAGCTAAGGTTGTATAGGTGTATACTTTTTTACCCCATCTGTCCAGAGCTCTGGAGTCCTTGTCAGAAGGAACAGGATTCTTGGCAGAACTAGTCTTAGCTCCTTTAGGTCCCTGTGTAATGACCTCTGGGTCTGCAGCAGGATTTCTGTACAGGTATTTGTGAGAATCAGGTACTGTGTAGTACCTGTCAGGTTTACTGAGAGCAGGAGGGAGGGCGTCAGGGGCTAAGCAGAGTCATGGAAAACATCATCCACCACTTCTAAACTAGGGGAGATGGGCAGGTGTCTGTGCTGGGGCAGGTCCAGAAACTCTCTTAAGTCTTTTCTTAGACTGTGGGAAGTCCTGAGATTCCTATTGGAAATGTTCCCCAAAGGAAAGGTCCTCTGGAGGGGAGGCAGAATCCTCATAGGCAGTTAAGGGATGCTGTTCTTCTTCAAAAACTGAATAGTCAGATTTCTCAGAACCCTGTTCTGTCATAATTTCTGGGAAAGGGTGTCTTTTCCTTTTAGAAGAAGTGGCCTGACTATCCCGGACAAGGGAGATGAGGTCCTCCGCCATTTTAAGCATTTGTGCTTGGGGTGGTGAAGCAGTAGCAAAATAGTGGCTAGAAGCAGATTTCCTAGGAGTGGCCTGGCTTCTAGGCTTGAGAGAATCTGTTAGTCTGAGAGAAATGGTAGTCGGATGAGAAGACGTTGGTTTTTGTCTAGATTCGGTAGTGAGAAAGGCCTCCTCGGAAGGCGGTGTCTGTGTTGCGGCTCCAGACCCAACCGAGGCAGAGACAGCCAAAGGCTCGGAAGACGAAGAAGATTTCTGCAGCATTCTGGACTCCGAAAGGGTCTCGGTAGAGGCCTGCGTAGATATCAAATCGGGCATCAAGGGCTGCGCAAGTGCCTCACTGAATTATACAGAACTGATGACGTGTATAGCGGTAGCATCCTCGGAAGGCTTAGCCTTGTGTGGTCTGTCTCTATCTTTAGCTCTACGTTTTTTTTGGAATGTCCACAGATTGTTGGCTGATGGACCCCATATCGGAATGCAAAGACAGAACATGAAAATAACTATCTATAAAATGAGCTCTACGGTGAATGGTTCTCGCATTAAAGAGGGCACAGAACCAGCAACTGGGGACGTTGTGGTCTGGGCCTAAACAAGTGATGCAGTAAGAATGGAAGTCTCGGTGTGGGATCTGCTTTCCACAGGCGAGACAATTGTTAACTTTTTTGGACATTGGTTAGTGCAAGAAAAAAGGATCCTCAATGCGGTACTTAGCTTTAGACGTTTTCAGCTGAAATTCAACTTCTGGTAGAGACCGACCAGCACTCGTGAGAACTGCTTCTGCTACAGGTTCCACGGCAAGAAAGACCGATGTAATGACGTCGGCTACCTTGCTTTATAGCACTGACGACCCGACATCAGACTACAGGCGATGGCAGCTGACGCAAAAAAACATTGACTCTGGCATTCAGGCCAGCTGGGGGCTACCACAGCAGGGATAACCCACAGGTGATGACTGCAACAGTGAAACACGAAGAACATCTGATCCCTGTTGCACACCCACTCCCACTGAGAAGCCTTCTTTGAGACCAAACACTGTTCATATTTGTGTCATTGGGTGCTTGTACATAGCTTGCACTAATTCTATCAATGTTTCTTGGCCTTTGAACCATCACACGACTACCAAAATCAGCTTTCATGGGACCTTGTCATACTCCAAATCTAGGAATACCCACTTGGACTCTCTCCTCATTTTTATCTCTTCTCAACTATCTGTCTCACTGCAAACATCAGGTCAGTTGTGCTGCATCCTGATCTCAAGCTGAACTGCTCACATCCCATCTTACTTTCAACTACTCTGCAAATTTGTTTATCAATCACCCTCTCCAGAATCTTTATGCAATGTGACAGAAGTTTGATACTTCTGTACTGTTCATTGTTGTGAATATTCCCTTGGTGCTTGAATACTGGCACTAGTATGCTTGTTCTCCAGTCGTCTGGGATAGGCCTTTCTCTCCAAACTGATATGACAGCCCTAAGGAGCCATTTTCTCCCCTATCTAATCCAGTATCTTTATCATATCTGCTGTGACCTCATCTGAGCCTGCTGCTTTCCCAGACTTCATTTTCCTTACTGCTGTTCTTACTTCTTCTATAGTGGGCTCCTCCACTTCTCTCATCATAGGCTGTGTCTGGAGCAGTACAGCTTCTGTGGGGTTTTCTTCATTCAGAAACTGCTGGAAGTACTCCTTCCCTCTGCTTTTGATGTCCTGTGGACTGGTGAGCAGGAAGTTGCTGGCATTCCTTATGAAGAGTGTCTGATTATCTTCTTTATCTTTCTTTGCCTTGCAACCTGACAAAGCTTCTTTGTGCCACCTACTGAGTCACTTTCCAGAAGCTGGTAGAGTGCCTCTGATGCTTTATTTTTGCTACTGCGACTTCTTTCTTAGCCTCTTTGTTAACCAACCAGTATTTCTTCCTAGCCTGGTCCATCTTTTCTATCTCTCACTTTTTCTTGCACTCTGAATGTTTCACTGGGGATGACTTTGCAATCACTGATTCTACCTCAGTGCCTTTTCCTTACTAGGGGGAAGTCTACCTGAGTTGCATGTTGGCCACTCTTGTATGTGATCTTGTGACTGTCTCTTTTTCTGAAACATGTTTTGACCACTGTATAGCCATTTGCCAGACAGAAGTATAGAATGGCCTCTCCTATATTCCTGTTGCCTCACTCATGTGGACTCAGGCAGCCCTCATATCCTGTTCTGTTTCTTTTGATATGTGCATTCAGGTCACACATTATCAGCACCAATTCATGTTGTCCTAGTAGGTCCTGCAACTGCTGTCTGGATGCACTCTTTTCCTCACTATCACAATCCTGCTGTAAGGTGCAGGCAGAGATTATGAATACTGGCCTATCATTGGCTGGAGTATGATAGCCATGAGTCTGTCACTAATTCTGATGACATCCTTCACTGCCTTCTGAAGCCTCTCCCTCACCATAATTCCCACACAATTTCTAGTCTGTCCTCCTCTTGAGTAGTCAACTCTGCATTCCAAGCCAAGTGGCTTTGCTGCAGTGCTCTCCCATCTTGTCTCCTGGATGCATAGGATATCCAGTCTCCTCCTTACCATTATGTCATCCATTTTCAAGCTCCATCTTGTCAGTGAATCTGCACTGAGTATAACAACTCTTAGTTCATGCTTGGCGGGCTGATTGCTTTTACTTCCAGCTTTTGCTCAACAGAGATATCCCAGGTAACTCAAGCTGGGAAACTGGACACTGGCTGGCCAGTAGCTTATTGCCCCAGGGCTGTTGGGCTTCATGGTGGTTACAGGTGTGTGTGTGTGTGTGTGTGTGTGTGTGTGTGTGTGTGTGTGTGTGTGTGTGTGTGTGTGTGTGTGTGTGTGTGTATATGTGTATATATATATATATATATATATATATATATATATATATATATATATATATATAAGAGAGAGAGAGAGATGTATAGACTTTATATAATAGATATATAGATACATATACACACTTGGGCAATGCAACAAAAAATAAATAAGTGGGGAGGAGGGAGAGAGGGGACAGCTAGCTCAACCGTGATCGATTAGAACACTTACTGTTATGATAAGTTTACTTACACAACTGTACTATGTTTAACATTAGAACACTGTTGTAATAACCTAAATTATATGGGTAGAGTACCACAGTTTAGGATTATATACGGAGGAGGAAGGAATTTAAGAATACAGCAGCCCCAAGAGAATGATCCCAGCAAAGCTTGTTCTGGACCCGAAAATCCAATTTGCAATAATTTGTAATAGTATCAACAGAGGATCAGGTTCCTGCCACTAGAATACTCCAAAAGTTCACCCCTTTCCAAAATGCCACAGAGGAAGCCAAAGACCTGGTAGAGTGACCCCTGACCCTACCTGGAAGTGACTTATTATTGGTGAGAATAGCAGAAAAAAATAGAATGAGACTACAACCCAGAAATTGTAAGCTTTGCCAATGATTGTCCTTTCTTCTCACATTCACAGGAAACAAGCAACTGATTAGTCTTAATGGAGGATTTAGTACTGCCCAAGTAGTATACAAGCAGCCTGTGAACATCCACAGTGTGTAATATTCTTTCTCCCCCATTTTAGAGTCTGGAAAGACTAGAGAAAGAGATTAACAGATTGGCTCAAAATAAACCCTGAAACCACTTTTGGTATAAAAGGATGATTTCTTTTCAAAGAACCTCTGTCCTTGTGGAAAATGAGGGCTGACTCACCATAAGAGCTTGTAACTTAGTTACTCTTCTTGCAGTTGATGTAATATAGTCTCCCATGTTAAGAACCACAATTCAGCCTGAACTGATGAGCTGGTTCACATAGAAAAAGTGCTATTTATAAAGCATAAAGATTCCAAGGAGAAGCCACTCATTTTCAAGAAGGAAAACATGTAAAACCCCTTTCAAAAACTGCTTAAATTGAAGGCAGAAATATGGGGGGAGGTCTAAGGGCAGACAAGAAGAAATTGATGAAAGATGAATATTGATAAAAGAGTAAGAAAGAGTAGAAAGGCACAAAAGAACATTCCCATCTACAGGAACAAGAAAGCAACGGTCTTACATATCTTTTTCTTTTTAATAATTTTTTTTTATTTTTACATTAATAAATGTCACAAATAAAAACTATCTTACAACATGACCGTATATATGTATGTTATACATTGATGTCAAATACCACAGGATATAGGTCGTACAACATATCTATTTACACTATGTACATAGATGCTTTCACTGTTAGTTCCACATTTATATAGACAGTATATACATTTGTAATGTCCAAGTTATTATTTAATATCTGAACTTGTATGTGTTCTTTGGTTCCATTATAGTGTATTTCTAAGTTGCTGTGTGATGAATTATGCTAATATGATATTAAAGTTTTTTTCCCAAATTTCTCTGGATTTCATGCTTTTGTTTCTTTTATCTATTAATATTTTATGAACTAAAAGGTGTTGTATAGCTACTTGTTTAAAACCCTCCCAAGAGATATTTATCGTATCTAGCCATTTAAAAGCTATATACAGTTTCATTAGTAGGAAAATTGTTAAAAGTGTATTTGCTTGTTTTCTTGGTATGTTGGGTGGGAGAATGTGTAATAGAGTGAATTCCCAAGTTAATGTTGATGTTTGATAACTTGTTTTTTGTAATTGTACCTTGAGAGAGTTCCAGAGTTTATAGACACATTTACAGCTCCAAAATACATGGATTAAGTCAGCTATCTGGTCCTTACAGTGTGGGCAGAAAGGTAATTTTGATGTGTTAAATTTGTGTAGGATTGCAGGTGTAAAATAAGTATTATTGATCATGAGCTGAGTGTATGCTAACTTTTTGAGGGGGTATAATCTTCAGTGTTAGATTGATTGCTTGGCTTATTTGCTGATCATCTATGGATGGTTTAATTTTTCTCCAGTAGTTAGAGAAGAGGAGGTCTTTCTGGTATTTGATTTCATTTATTATTTTATATGAATTAGTAATGGTTTTCTTTGTTGTGATAATAGTTTTCCAAAACCTGCTACAAGTTTCTATGTCACTATTGGTCATAGTAACATTTTGGAGGTAACTGGAACACAGTTCTTTGATTTGTCTTAGGATTATTATGTGTGATTTAGGGAGGTTTTAGTTGGTCCTCATTTCTTGTATTGAACAGTTAAGGTAGGGATAAATATCTTGTATTGTTTTATCTTTCAGTCTGGGAAAAAGTACTAAGTCCAACATCTTATTGTTTATTTTTAAATTTGGGTTTTTATGAAGGGGTTGCAGTATTGTCATGGCTTGTCTAAGGTTCAAGAATTGAAAGAGTTTTTGCGCTAAGTTGATAGAATGTTTTAAGGGCTCTATAATGTTATAAGTTTGTATTTCTTTCTGCTTCAGGAATGGAAGTGCTTTGGGATTGAAACCTAGAGCTTTAATATATCTATAATAGATTGTCACCCAAAGAGGAGACCAATTTTCCATTGACGGGTTATGTTCAGCTATTCTTAATATTCTGTTAGTGTTAATGATCGAGAAGTGTATTTTAAAATCTGGTAGATTTAGTCCTCCTTTGCTTTTGGGTAGTGTTAATTTTGGATAGGAGATTCTGTTTTTTTTTGGGTTCCCATATCAATTTTGCTAGGAAGGTATGAATTTGTTTGAAGAATTTATTATGTATTGTTGTCTGTGATGTCATGAATAGATACATTAGTCTAGGTAAAATGTTCATTTTGATTATTGATACTTTGGCCAAGAATGGTAGTTTTAGGTTGTTCCATCTTTTACAGTCTTGCATTATATTTTGCCATTTAAGGTTTACATTGTGTTGGTAGAAGTCTTTGCTATTCTGGAAAAAGGTGATTCCCAGATATTTAGTTTCTTCTTTTATTTTTATTGTGTTTAACAATGGTATTAGTGAGATGAGTTTGGGTGTTTTTAGGGGGAAAATATTAGTTTTATTAAGGTTTAGTTTGTAGTTAGACATAGTCGAGAAATGCTCAATTGCAGCTATTATTTTGTTTATATCTGAATTTGGTGTAGCGCAGTATATGTTCAGATCATCTGCAAATGCAGTGAGGTATATTCTGAAGTTGTGTATTGATGGAGGATTGTGGTATGTATTTTGTTTAATGTATAGAAAGAGTGATTCTAGGTATAGATTAAGCAGGAAGGGTGATAATGGGCATCCTTGTCCTGTTCCATTTTTTATTAGGACCCTATTTGACCAAGTTTTATTTATATATAGAGATGTGTATGGGTTGCTATAAAGAGTTTGGATGATCTGAATGAAGTTATTGGGTATATTAAAGTAGGGTAGTGCTGGGAGTAAGAATTCTAGATTAACCCTATCAAATGCCTTGTGGGCATCCACTACCATTGTGTAGATGTTGATATTGTATCGGTTAGCATAGGATATTAGTGCATCTAACGTTAATGTATTGTCACTAGTCTGTCTATGTGGTGTAAAACCGGATTGTTCTGGGGAAATGATTTTCTCTATCAGATTTTTCATTCTGTTTGCAAGTATAGAGGTAAATATTTTAGTATCTATATTTAAGAGGGAGATGGGTCTGTAGCTGTCGGGGTTTTTGGGATCTGTGTGTTCTTTTAATATAAAGATGGTTTTAGAGGCATTAAGGTGGATATCATTTATTTTATAGCTTATTATGTAATTCAGTGTATAGTATAGAAGTTTGGCTATCAAGGGGGCAAATGCTTTGTAAAATTCTGATGTGAGTCAATCCGGACCCGGAGCCTTATGCGCTTTTAAGTTCATAAGTTCATAGGTTGGTACTAGGCTATCAGCCCTAGGGCCTGTACAAGAGCCATGGATGGATATCGGTTCAGTTAGTTTTTTTTGTTGGTCTAAATTGAGTTTAGGGAATTTCAGTTTTTGAAGGAAAAGAGCTCTATCTTCCTTTGAGGTTTGTTGTATTTGTGCTCCATATATTTGAGAGTATATTTGTTCAAATGTTTTAATAATCTCTTCATTTTGTGTGTAGTTTTTGTCTCTGTAGTTTATTTCTGATATATTGGAAGCATTTTTGTGTTGGGAGATAATTCTGGCCAGAGCTCTAGATGGTATTTGAGCTTCTTCTGCGTAAGTGGCTAACATTCTGGCTTCATAAAAGGTAGGTTCCTGGTTTCTAACATAAATAGATCCCTTTGCAGTTTTAAAAGCTCTGCTTCTGTTTGGTTCTTAGGGTTATTTATTAGTTCTTTTTCAAGATGCTCTATTTTCCCTTTCAGTATATACTCTTCTTTGAGTTGTATTTTTTATAGTATGCTGCTTTTTTGATAAACAGTCCTCTAATTTGTGCTTTGGTTGCAGCCCATTCTATGTCAGCTGGTACCTGGGAGTTAGTGATATTTGTACGAGCTATTTTTAGTATTGCTTCTGTTTTTTTTAATTAGGGTTTAATGACCAATTATGACCCCTATTCTCTAAATATATCTTTTGGTCCCAGATAATGTTCAGTGTGATTTTGGAGTGATCTGAAAAGAACCTGGTATGTATAGTTATTGTTGGGTCCATGTTAATGAATATGTCAGAGATTAAGAGGAAGTCCATCCTTGACCACATTTTGTGGCATTGCGAATATAATGTGAATTTCCCTGTTTTATCTGCACTGTTCCCATATTTAAAAGGGTCATATAGTTTGAAATCTTGTTTGAGTTCATTAAGGGCTAATGTGGCTTGTTTATTATGTGATTTGGTCAGATTAGATTTATCCTTTTCTGGGTTTTGATATGTGTTCCAGTCACCTCCAATCACTAGGTAGTGATCTTTAAATTGGTTTAAGGTTGGGTATAATGACATAAAAAAGTGTTGTTGGTTATTACAGGGTGTGTAAACATTAAGTGCCATTATAGGTTTTGATATTGTAGGACTACTAAATGTTACGTAACACCATCTTCCCTCCTTGTCAGCTTTGGTTTTAAGTATTTTTTCCTTAAATTGGTTTTTAATTATTATGGCAGCCCCAGCACTGTTTGTTTTCCCCTCTGAAGCTATAATTTGACTTATCCATTTCTTTCTGCTAATTTCTGCCCATTGCTCTGCAGTCAAGTGTGATGGCAGCCCCAGCACTGTTTGTTTTCCCCTCTCAAGCTATAATTTGACTTATCCTTTTCTTTCTGCTAATTTCTGCCCATTGCTCTGCAGTCAAGTGTGTTTCTTGTATTAGTATGAGGTTGGCTGTGGTTTTTAATGTAAGGTGTAAGAATAGTTTTCTTTTCTTCTTGTTTTGGAGCCCTTTAACATTCCATGATTCTATTTCCCACATTTATTTATTAGGTGTATTCCGTAGATATGCCATGTATATTACTTTTGTTGTGTTTTATCTTTGTATGTGTTACTGTGTGATGGTTTAGGAAAGCATCTATTTATCCCTGTCCCTACTCTGTGCCTAACCACTATATCCCTGGGCCAGGAATAATCAGGAGGGGAGGATGAAGGTTCGTTATATGGTTTACCTTTACGTCTAATCTTGGAATGTGTTTTTTTTTAGATATAGATTTAACCCATAGTATCCCCCCTGTGTTACTATAAACAATGTGGACAAAGCTGAACAAACTAGTTCCCTCAACAAACACTGCTACTTAATATCCCTAGCCTCTTCCAATATATTATTTATACAATTATGGTATTGCATTTAAGGTACAGCATGTATTGTTTTTGTCTTGTGACTAATTCTTTCTAATGGTATTTTTAAAACAGCACATTAATATACATTTCTCAGTAAATTATAGCAATATATGTACCATAGTAATATTGTTAAACAATCAGTCTTGTCATTTTTACATTTTTCTTTCATTTGACTTCTTTTTCCTCCCCTTTATTTATTCAGATTTCGGCCTTCTTTGGTGCCTGTAATGTTTTTCCACATCAGTCTGTGTGGGTTATAAAATATATACTTGGCACCTATTTATCAGAGGTAGGAAGTATAGAGAGACATTAAAAAAAAAAAAAACAGCTTAGCTAAACAATCCTTCTGCTATAGTTATTTACATTATCCCAAGATTGTTAGGTTATTTTACTATTTTCCTGAGATTACTTCTCTCCAGGATCTTTTAACACATTTCTAATTTTTACATAAAACATTTAATATTTTGTTTTCCTTTTTTTCCCAATATTAATCTATGAGCTAGCCTGTTTCTGACAGTTTATTTCTTGCCTATTATTTAAGGCTGGATTTTCATTCACCTACACAGTACTGGGTGTACTGTTTTAGTGAATGGTTGAGTTCAACAGTACCTTATTTCTTCAAGGTTTTGCTTGCAGGTTGGTTGACATCTATGGTGCAGCTTTCTTCTTTTAGCTGGTGCAGATCAATTTTCATTTTTCAGGCAGTAAAATCTTTTGGAACTTGCTGAAATCCATTTTGACTGACTGTTCTTAATGGAGTCCTCAAAATCATAGGGGGACTGAATTTGCAGACCAATGTCCCAAAAGGAGGCCCCTTCCTATATTCGTGCATCGGAAACGGCAGTTGATTTTTGGTTCCTATCCAGGCTGTACTTCCTTTTCCTGTGTTCCTCATAGCTCACATCATGGATTTAAGGGCCTAGACAGCAAGGGGAAGCTTTCAGAGTTGGATCCCAGCTAAAGTGCTCGTGAATGGGATAGTTTTTTCACCCAAGGGTCCTTTATCGTTTTTTTGTAGATTTATTTCACTTCTGAAGGTGGAATTTGCTTGAAAACGGCCAGGAATGTCTCTTTTGCTTCTTTGGGGTTAGTGACCATGTATTTAACCTCTTTGATGTAGAAAATTAACTGATTTGGATATTTCATCTGGAATTTGATTTTTTTTTCTATTAGGAACCTGCAGTATGGAGATATTAGTTGTCTTGCTTGTCTGATTTGTATTGGGAGGTCTTGAGCAAAGGAGATTTTATTATTATTCCAGGTGAGTGTGCCTTTTTTCTTTGCTGCCAGTATGATTTTATTTACATCTTGGTAGTTTAATATTTTAATATAGACAGGTCTTGGTTTCATTGGTGTTTGCATTTCCCTCAGGGCTCTGTGAGCACTCTCTATTGTTATTTGCTGCATTTCTTCAGGTTCTCCTAGCAGGGAGTTTATTATTTGCTTGATTGTTGGTATTAGATTGTTATGAAGTACAGTTTCGGGTATTCCTGTGATGATGATGATATTGTTCATTCGAGATCTTGCTTCCAGGTCTGTTATTTTTGCTTGAAAGTTTTGTATTTCTTTGTCATGGGCATCAGTTCTTTGAGAAATAGAGTCTATTTTTATTTCATTTTCTATTATTTTGGACTTCCATTCTGGATATTATTTGGCTGAATGAGTCACCAAAGGTTTGAAATTGTAATGATAAGTCCTTTATTGCTTGCTGGATAGGTAATAAGGCAGATTTTATGTCTTCCAGATTAGCTGGCTGGTCTGTCTTGGATTTATTTGCAGTTTTAGAGTTGTCAGTTTGTTTAGTTGTCTTTTGTCTTTTTGAAGTTGTGTCTTTCTCAGGTGAGGCTAGTACTGAGAATTTGGTCTTAGTTATTGTTGTTTCCATATTATTTTCCTCTTTTGACATCTTGCTGTATAGTGTTTTACCAATCTTGCAGTCAGATGCAGGGCCTTAGTAGCACATGGCTTAAGCTGTTACTCAGAAATCTTAGTTAAGCCTGCTGTTTCTGAGCTGAATCTGTCACTTTTTCTTCCTCGTTTGTTTGCTGGATTATATTAGCAGTAAATATCTACAGTTATTTCTGTATTATTAATTCTACGTTGCCTTCTGGGTTTGTTTTAATCCAGGGTATATCAGAGACCTAGGTGATAGCAGTGCTCACAGAACAGCGGTCATTTTGAACCCATATCTTTTTCTAAAGAATCCTGAAGCAGAATTTAATGTTAAAGTGTCTGTTTTGAAAGGAGGCAAACAGAGCTATTTGAGGTGTTCCAAACAACTGGCTTAACCTCCTAGAACCACAAGCGTAGTTTCCTTTTGAGAGGGCCTTTCCTGACGTGCTCAGCAAGTCTGCTATAATGTTCTGCTCTTCTGGAATGTAAGAACCCCAGAAGAGTCAAACTGAGCTGAAATGCTACCTCCCATGCCATCACACAGGGTCTGTAAAGGGGATAAGATCTGGTACAACCTTGTTTGTTTATATACCATATCACTGTGGTATGATCTCTGATAACTTGCAGAAGTTCCCAAGATGACTGATTATTGCTAACATCTCCTTCCTGTTTGTTCCACAAACCATTTACTTTCACCCCCATTGGATACAGTCCTTCCAATCAAAGTCTCAGGCATCTGTAGCGACAGATGGAGAAGAAGTTGGAAGGGAAAAGAGGAGACCAGGATTGAGAGACAATTGTTTAACCAGCATAGTAACTCTCATTACAAATCCTGGTATTGGGATCTGAAAAGATAAAGCGTGAGTAGGCTAAGACAGTAGAGATGTGTTAGCAAACTTAACAAAATAGTAGATATTTGAATAATCAATGTTGCAGTAGCCTTAGCTATATGGATTATATCCTGCAAAGGACATAGTTTCTAAAGCTTCAGGACACCTTCCACACACACAAGCTGTCAGGCAGCTTGAGCTGAACTAAAAGTCAAGTTTGAGAGCAAGCTATTCAGAGGTTTCCTGCCAACAGAGACAGGAAAGCTGACCCCTGAAAGGATGAAGCAAGGAACAACATAAAAAAGTGTCCATACGCTGGCATTAAACACATACCAAAAACAAGGGGAATGGAGGGATGGAGCGGCTACTGCAGCAGTGAACATTTGAACATCTACTGTTATGGCAACATTACTTAAACAAATGTACTATGTTCAGCAAACTGATCACTGCTGAAGTAGCCTTAGCTATATGGGTAGCTTACAACATATGGGAAGGGGAAGGGACCAATGACCTCTGGAGAATGGTCCGAGCAAAGCCTAATCTGGACCTAGAGAGGGGATCAAACTTATAGCGCTTTGTAAAAGTATATACAGTGGACCAAGTAGTAGCTTCTAGAATTCCTCTAGAATCTGACCCTTTTCAAAAGGCCATAGTTGAAGCCAAGACCATGGTAGAGTAGGCCTTGACCCTGCCTGGAATAGGTTTGTTATGGTGAGTACAGCAAAAGGTAATAGCCTTAGACCATCATTTGGAAATAGTCTGTTTTGACACATGTTGTCCTTTCTTCTTACCTTCACAACAAATGAACAATTGATCCAAAGATCTCAAAGATTTAGTTCTGTCAAGACAGTACCTGAGTTGTCTGTGTACATCCAAGAAAAGTACAGTTTTGTACCTACCATAAATGTAGATGTTCGAGGATTCCATTGCTGCAGTCCTGACTATTGGGGTATAGTCCGCGTCCAGTCGGCCCGAATACCAGAGTATAAGGCTGACGTCGGTCAGGGCGCATTAGACTGACGTCAGTACGTCAGGGTACTAATGCGCATGACCGACGTCATATCCTCAGTCTTTTCTTGCCCCAGATGTCAGAAGACCCTAAAAAGACAAGTCCCAAAACAACCTGCACCAAAAACATGTACAATATATACAACAATATATATATATATATAGAAATATAAACATGTAAACTCACCTACACAACCACCCCTAAATACAGAGGGGAAGGAGGGAGGGTAAATTGGACTGCAGCAATGGAATCCTCAAACATCTACATTTATGGTAGGTACAAAACTGTACTATGTTCTTCGTCTTCCATTGCTGCAGTCCTGACTATTGGGTAGAATCCCAAAGCAGAGGTAAGGGAGGCTGGCAAATTATAAAGTAGTAGGAGCTGACAACATGCCTTGTAAAACAGCTGTGGCAAAACCAGCCCTAGACTTAGAGTAGATAGGAAGGTGATAATGCCTAGAGAAAGTATGCACTGAACTCCAAGTAGCTGCTTCCAGAATATCCTTAGTTGCCACCCCCCTTAGAAATGCTGTTGAAGTGGCAGTAGCCCTAGTGGAATGAGGCCTAATCCCAGCTGGAATCTCCTTGCCATGATGGGAATAACAAAATGCAATGCAAAAGCCAATCCACCTAGAAATAGTTTGTTTTGACACAGGCTTGCCCTGAGAACTCAAAGCAAAAGAAACAAACAACTGCTGAGACTGCCTAAAATCCTTAGTCCTGCTTAAATAATAACGCAATTGCCTGTGTACATCTAAAGTGTGCAAAATCTTTTCCCCTTTATTTTGAGGTTCTGCAAAAACGTAGGCAAATGAATAGTTTGGTTTAAAGCCACACTAGAAACCACCTTAGGCATAAAAGAAGGATTAGTACGTAATGATACCCTATCCTTATGGAAAATCAAAAAAGGCTCTACTGCCATAAGGGCCTGCAACTCAGACACCCTTCTTGCAGAAGTAATAGCCAACAGAAAAGCAGTCTTCCATGACAAATATTTCAATTCAGCAGTAGCTGCAGGCTCAAAAGGTTGTAGAGTAAGTTTTTCCAACACAAAATTGAGATCCCAAGCAGGCGTAGGAGCTCTACGTGGGGGTCTTATATTCTTTGCCCCTCTAAGAAACTGCTTGAACAAAGGATGCGAAAACAAAGGTGGGTCACAATCATAGTGAGCTGAAATTGCTGCAGCATGAATCTTTATGGAAGAGAAGGACAAACCTTTGTCCAATAATTCAGTAAGATATTGAAGAGGCACACTCAAATTAGGCTCTGAAATCTCCAAATTCTTTGCTGTACTCCAAAATAAAAATCTCTTCCATTTTTCTGCGTACACTCTCCTTGTACTAGGCCTTCTAGCTTCCATAATCACATTTAAAACTTGTTGAGGAAGTTGAGACCTGCTGTGTTTCAACACAGAATATGCCAGGCTGTTAGATGAAGAGAGTGAAGCTTGACATTGAGCAGATGACCGTCCTTCTGAGATAACAGTTGAGGAATCAGAGGTAAAGGCCATGGAGGCTTCTTTACCAGACTCCGTAGTAGTGGGTACCAGTGTTGCCGAGGCCAATCTGGAGCTATCAAAATCATCCTTGGCCTGTCTTGTCTGACCTTTAATAGTACCTTTGGAAGAAGCGGTAGAGGTGGAAAGGCATACACATGAAGGTTTTTCCAACTGAAAGACAGAGCATCCACTTTCCAAGCTGTGTGATGAAACCCCTTTGTGCAATACTTTGGCAGCTGGTGGTTTAGTGGAGAAGCGAACAGATCTATGTCTGGAGTTCCCCATGACACTGTCAGTTTCTGAAATACATGAAGATCCAGTTTCCACTCGTGGGGATCCATGATTTGTCTGCTTAACACATCTGCTAAGGAGTTCTGTGCTCCTGGCAGAAACCTTGCCTGAAGTGTTAGTTGCAAGCTTAGCGCAGTCTCCCATAAAATCATTGCTTGCCTGCATAGAGGATAAGAATGTGTTCCCCCTTGCTTGTTGATGTACCACATGACAGTTGTGTTGTCTGTTAGAATCAACACCTGCCCTGGAAGAAGTAACTCCTTGAAAGCCATTAATGCAAACTGGACTGCTAACATCTCCTTCATGTTGATATGTAGATGCTGTAGTCTGGCAGGCCACTTGTCTTGTATCCACTTTCCATTTAGATGAGCTCCCCAAGCAATGTCCGAGGCATCTGTCGTTAGAATCTGACTTGCCTCTGGCCGGGTCACAGAGAGTCCCTTGTTTAGGTGACATTCCTGAGCCCACCACAAGAATTCTTTTTGAAGGCAAGGTATTATTTGAATGACAGTGTCCAAATCCTGGCAGTGCTGTGTCCATACATTTTGAGATACCATTGTAGCTTCCTCATATGCAGTTTGGCATTGGGAAGCACCAGAATACAAGATGCCATGAACCCTAATGCTTGAAGGACTGTCCTTGCAGTCAGCACGGACTGATGAGATAGTTGATGGAAGTAAAGTGACAGACTCTTTTGTTTGTCCGGGGTTAAAAGGCCATCTGGGCTGCTGTATTCAGTCTCACGCCCAGAAAGCACATGTCTTGAGAGGGTACTAGACTGGACTTTATTTCGTTCACAGAATACCCTAGGCATCTTAGCACTGCTATAACATATTCCAGATGCTGTAGAAGGTCTTCCTTTTCTTGAGCCAGAATCAGGCAGTCGTCCAAGTAAGGATAGATTTGAATTCCTTGAAGCCTGAAGTAAGCTATCACTGGAGCCAGAACCTTTGTGAATACTCTGCGGGCAGTAGATAAGCCAAAGGGCAATGCAGAGAACTGATAATGAGAATTTCCAGCTCGAAACCGCAGATACTTTCTGCAACTTAGCCTTATAGGCACATGAAGGTAAGCTTCCTTGAGATCTAAAGTTACCATCCAGTGATCTTTGCCCAGCAGAGGTAAAAGCTGTTGTAACGCCAACATCTTGAACTTGGGAATGTCCAAAAACGTGTTGAGGAGAGATAAATCCAAAATTGGTCTCCACGTGTTCCCCTTCTTTGGTACAAGGAACAGGCGAGAATAAAATCCTAGGCCCCTCTCTGACACAGGGACTGGCTGAATGGCCCCTATGTGAAGTAACTGTAAAACTTGCTTGTGAGCCTCTTTTCTTTGTAGAGGAGGAACGTCTGGCATGCCTTTGAAAGGGGGCATTGTATGGAAATAAAATCTGTAACCGTGGTGAATGATATCCAACACCCATTTGTCTTGAGTAATTAAATCCCAATTTTCTTTGAAAAGAGACAGTCTGCCTCCCAAAGGAGCTGCCAGACGTGAATCTGCTGGCAGCTGGAAAAACAGGTCATTGGGTCTGTTTACGAAAGGACTGACCCCTGCCCTCACCAGAAATCTGAGCAGGTGAACTCCCTGTTCTAGGCCTAAAAGAACCTTGAGCCCTGCCCCTACCACGTCTAGACCTACCCCTAGACTGAGAATCATAAGCAGGATATGTCCACCCCTTAGCAGGCCAATTTCTACTAAACTTCGGTGGCTGCACCTGCAAAAAATCTTTAACAGTTTGCATAGACTTAGCTTTGTCCTCCATTTTCTTTAAAACAGCTTCCACAGGCGAACCAAACAACACATCAGATTGTAAAGGAGCATCCAAAATCCTTGTCTTAACATGTTCAGCTAAATTCTGATCCTTCAACCAGGCATGCCTGCGAAGAACAGAACTGGTAGCAGCCACCCTCGAGGAGGCCTGTACAGCATCAAAACCACATTGCAAAGAATGCTTACCCACTTGTTCAGACACATGAACCAAATCCAGCAACTCTTTACACTCAATACCTTCCGCCAAAGCATCCACCTTAGATTTCAATTGTGAAAGGAGATAATTCTGATATTTTAGCATGTGAAACTGACAATTCAAAGCTCTCATGGCTAGAGTGGAAGAAGTATACACTTTCTTTCCCCACCTATCCAAAGCCCTTGCCTCTTTATCAGTGGGAACATGATTTTTAACCACAGAAGCCTTTACACCCTTAGGCCCTTGAGAAATAGTTTCTGGGTCCGCCCTAGGACTCTTAAACAAATATTTATGAGCTTCGGGCACTCTATAATACCTATCAGGCTTAACAGGAGCAGGAGGCAAAGAGTCAGGGTTCAGGGAAGCCTCTGCAAAAACATCTTCCACCACATTCAACACAGGAGGAATAGCTAAAGGCCTATGCTGGGGTAAAAACAAGAACTCCCTAAGCCTTTTCCTGGAGTCAGAGTAATCCTGGCCTTCCCATTTAAAGTGCTCCCTCATGGAATGCAAAGTCTCTGAAAATGAGAAATCCTCAGGTGGAGACGCTGTAGGCGTGGAATCATCCACATCAGAATCAGAATAGGTAGGATACTCCTGCAAATCTTCCACAGAAGATTCTGAAGCCTCTGAACACTGTTCAAAACTATCAAACTCCGGTTCCACCCTAGGCCTCTTATCAGGCGGGGGCATAGAACCCCTAATCATAGTAATCAAATCTTCTGCCATTTTAAGCATATGTTTCTTAGGTACAGAACCTGAAATGCTAGGAGAAGCCCCCACTGAAGCTGAAGTAGGCCTACCTCTCAAAGAAGTTTTGGCAACAGAAGGAGAGGCCCTAACTACCTTGGGAAGAGAGGGAAGAACAGTCACCTGAGAAGCCCCCTCAGCCTGGCCTACCTCCTGAGAAGGCACATCCTGCAAGAGTATAGTTTCTGCCTGGGACTCCATGGAAACTCCTGGCAAAACCTCCGGCTCCACTGAGCCTTCTAAAGAACCGACGTCCGGGACTGCCGGTTCCTCAACCCTAGGCTTCACTGTTTTATCCTTGCGCTTCTTGGAGGAAGCGGGCGTCGGAGCATCCGACGGCATTTTATAATTGCAACGCTTCCCAAACACTAACCTGGCACAGTCTAACCTCCTCTTAATAGTGCGTTTGTTAAACCTAGCACAAGAGCGGCAACCAACAACGTCGTGCTCAGGCCCTAAACAAGGTATACACAAGGTATGATAATCCCTATGAGGTATCTGCTTCCCACAAGAAATACAGTTATTCACTTTTTCTGACATCCGGTAAAATACTGAGGCAAGAAAAAACTAAAATGTTCCCCAACGGGGTACTTAGCCAACTCTGTTTCGGTCTGAAACTCCGGTTTCGGAAATATTTCAGAACGCCAACCTGCACTCGCAAAACTGCTTCTGCATCGGACCATGCGGCAAAAAAGACTGAGGATATGACGTCGGTCATGCGCATTAGTACCCTGACGTACTGACGTCAGTCTAATGCGCCCTGACCGACGTCAGCCTTATACTCTGGTATTCGGGCCGACTGGACGCGGACTATACCCCAATAGTCAGGACTGCAGCAATGGAAGACGAAGAACATCGGAGTATCCTTTATCCCTCACTTTTAGGTTACGTAGAAAAAATGGGGAGATGGATAGTTTGGCTTATATTCTTTCTCCCTCATTTTTATGTTAAGGAAAGAAAACAGGGGGATAGATAGTTTGGCTTATTGAAATCTTGAATACCACTCTAGGCATAAAAGAAAGATTAGTTCTCAAAGAAACCTTGTCCCTATAGAAAAATGAGATAGGGTTGAGTCACCTTAAGAGCGTGCAACTCAGAAACCTTTTCTGCGGAGGTCAAAACAATCAGTAAAACTGTTTCCTATGTTAAGAACCTCAAGTCAGACAGGTAGCTGGTTCAAATGGAGCAAGTGTCTCTAATACAAAATTATGATCTCAAGGAGGAGCCACTGGCTTTCTTAGAGGCCTCTTATGCAAAACCCCTTTCAAAAGCATTAACATAATAATGAACTAATAAGAAAGGATATAGGATAGCAACTTACACAAATATTATAAAATCAATTATCACTGAAAGGGTGTTGGTGATGTTGTTGGCACAGACTAGAAAACTTTTCCTATTTCCTAATATATGATTTTCTAGTAGCAGGCTTTCTTGGATACATTAGTCACTGCTGCATGTTCTCAGTAAAAAAGTGCCTAAAAGGAATTAGGACCCTATCATCTTTGCAGTGTACTGAATTTGACCGATGTTAGAGTGTTTCAAACACGCCTGCTCTTCTGTGAGTAAATCCAGTCTGTGTGGAAGCTTGTGGTAAATGCCCCTGATCATTTCCAAATAAAGGAAGAACCACTGCTGCCTTGGCTAGAAGAGAGTTACAACAATAATCATAGGGAATTCCTTCTGAATCTTCTGAAGTACCCTGAATATTAGGAGGAATGGTAGAAAAGCATATAGGAACATTCCTGTCTAAGGAAAAGAAAAGGCATCTGTCTTCCAGGCCTTCTTGTATAGAGCCCTAGAAAAGAATCTTGGCAGTTATTATTCAGAGTAGAGACAAAGAGGTCTACTTGGGGAGCTCCCCACAGATGGATCAAATCATGGAAGACCCACTGATCTAGTTTCTGTTCGTGATGGTCTGCCCTTGGTCCTGCTCAGGTTGTCTGCCACACAATTTTGCTCTGTTAGAAAGTAGGATGTCTGTAGAGTGAGACTGCTGTGAAGCTATATCTCAAACTAACAAGGCTAGTCTGCAACAAAGGTACAACCTGGTTCCTCCTTGCTTGCTGATGTACCATATGGCTGTGGTAATGTCTGCAACAACTTGAACAGGATCTTGTACCAAAGATGGTTCAGACAGTTGAGTACCTTGGTCAGGGCAAGCATTTCCTAGATATTTATTTATATGTTTGCATCTTTCTTTGGTGTCCCACACCACCTGCACTTTTATCTCTCCTGAAACTGTTCCCCAAGCAAAGTCTAAAGCATTTGTGGTGACTGAGTGACTGAGTGCTTTGGAGCAGGAAGGGAGAAAGGGAGACTTGGATGTTAAGATATCTTTTATCTCCACCAAATGATCCTCTTCTGACAAACCCCAGCACTGGAATTTGAAAAGGTGCTGGAATAAAAGATATTTCAGATATCACTGTATCTATCTCATTTGGAGTCCTGCCAGAGGTATCGTGAGAATTATAGATGCCATGAGACCCAAAACACTGAGGTATTCCCTCACAGTGACCAAAGTTTGAGTGGAAAACTTAGAAACAGATCTAGATATAGATCTATTTTTCCTGTAGAAGAAAAACTCTGAACTGAGGTGTCTTGTTGACATCCCAGGAACACAATCCTGTGTGACGAGTACAGAAAGACTGCTGAATGTGCTTTTGGAATACTAGCTTGTGTAAGAGATATCTCACCCAAGGGAGAGATTAATGACACTTTTATAAAAGACTCTGTAAAGATAAGTAAGTTATCTAAATATAGAAAAATATGAATACCCTGAAGCCTGCAATGTGCTATAACAGCAGCTAGCCCCTTTGTAAGCACTCTTGGTGTAGTGGGTAGTCCAAAGGGTAGGGCAGAAGACTCATCAGGTGATCCAGACACAGAAATCATTAAGAAACATCTGAAGTCTGGAGGAATAGGGATATGATGGTCAGCATCTTTTAAGTCTAGCGTTACCAGAAAACTTGAAAGAGGAAGAAAAGGTAACAGGTTGTGAAGTGGCATCATTCTGAATATGGGCACTATCACAAACAGGTTTAAGAAAGACAGATCTAGAACGACTCTCCAAGCATTTTCTTTTTTGGTACTAGGAACATCCTTGACTAAAAACCCTTCTGCACTTGGGAAGGAAGAACTGGTTCTCATTCCTTGGAACAGCATGGGAAAAAGAACCAATGGAAACAAAAGAGTCTGACCTGGAGGATGAGAAATGACCACCTGGAAAGGAAGAATTTCCTCCCACTGCCATCTGTAACATTGACAAATGATTTTCAGAACCCATTTGTCTGAAACTATCTGTTGACAAAAAAGAATAAAAGAGATTCAGACATTCCGGAATAAAAAAAGGGGCCAGGATGTGAGAACAAGGTCTCCTAAGTAGACATGCAACTTTTTCGATTGTCCTTGGTTTTGGGAGGTTAAATTTCTGTTTACTTGCATTTTGTTGTTTTGCTGAGACAGTTTATTCTGCTTTTTTGCCAAAACTGGAAAAAGAGAAGGAAATTCCTTGGGAAATTTGTAAAAGGAAGGCTGAAAAATCTTACAGATTCCCTAGATCAGGTTGCCTCTTTCATTACGTTTCTTGATCACATGTGCAGCAGAAGGGCCCATCACTAAATCTCTATCTAAGGGTGAATTTAAGATCTCATTTCAAACATCATATGGGAGGTTCTGAGAATGCAGCCATGCAAACCTCAAAAAGTACCAGTTGCCACTGTCCTGGAAGAAGTATCAACAGAGCCATACCAACACTGTAAATAATGAGTAGTGACCTGTGCAACAGAAGAAACCAAGTTATTTAAAGCTGAATTTTCCTCACAAGAAGAAACTGTAAATAAAACATTCCTCATAGTTTCACAACTAGTCAGAACAAACTTTAACATATGAGCCTGACAATTTGGAAAATCAAAGCTGGAGAAGTATACCTTTTTCCTATATGTATTGTGAAAAATTGAGGGGCCGCAAGCCCAGCCAAACAGAATTTTGTAGATAATTATATGTCATTGTAAATATTAATATAATCCACAGGCTTGTTTTACAAATGTAAAGAAAACTAAATGTAAGAAAGCTGTGTTATTTAAAATGTAACCACAGTGCGCCCTGCTGGAAGAAAGCTGTTAAGTAAAGAATTACAACTGTGTTTGATCTCAAGCTCGGAGACAGGATGACTGGACCAGCAAATTCTTTCAATTGTTTTAAGACAAGAGATAATTGCTAAATTTTACATGTAAAAGTGTCTTTTATTGCTGTGGCCTCCTGGTTAGGTGCAGCTTAGAAAGAAATGTACATTTTGAGTTTCTGTTAGCCTGGGAACTAAAGGAGAAGTGATAAAATGGTGTAATGTGAAATGACTCAGCAGGGCTGGGTGTTACTAATTTAAGACTTTCTCAGAGAGAAAGATTGAGCATTTTGGATTTTGTATGAAGCGGACAACAACTCACCAGCATTTTGTCTTGTAAATAAAGTTATTTAGGACATAGTTTCACTTAGAATGAAATATGAATTTAGCCAGATTAGTCTAACTGTTTGAGTGGTGGTGCTGCGGTAGCATTGTCGCCTCACAGTAAGACGTTATCCCGTTCGATTCTCAGCTAGAGCGTTTTCTGTGTGGAGACATGCGTGAATGGGCGTACCTTCGTTGAAGGTTGTGCATCAGAGCTGGCCACTCGGCACGTAAAAATCTACTGCCAATCATTAGCGGACCAGACTTCCGCTGTGGCGACTCCTAACCGGGAAAAAGCCGAAAGACACAATTCTAACTGTTTTCTATATTTATGTCAGACTACCCTACAATATTGTTTTAAAGTTCTGTTATTTCTGAACTCTTGATTAGCACTGTATTGAATGAGATTTGTCTTGTGTTTTTATTATTTATTATTAAATATTTTTAAACCTTTCAACTGTGGCTGTTTTGTGTAGAGATAATATAATCTCTTAGAGTACACTGCATGTATTTGGTTTTACTGTCCAAGCCACTCCATAGTCTTGCTGTTCGGCACACTTACTATTTGGAGAACAGTAATATCATACAGTGAAATGGACACCCTTTGGGAAGGGCCTTATAGCAGCTGATAATAGTGGTTGGTGGCAGTTGTTACAACCTTACAGTCTGGGCAGAAAAGGGGGCATAGCTGGAGAACCCGTGCCAGCCTTCCCCAGGGGTGTCTGTGTGTTTGTATCTAAATCAAATCTTAAAGTGTGTGTGTCAGCTACTTGGGCAGGGACATGAAGCACTGGTTGGACAGATAGGGTGCTGGAGGCTTTAGCTTGACCACTAGGCTGAGATCTAGAGCCAGTGGGGAGTCTTATTGGGGATTTGGAGAGAAAGGGAGAAACCAGACCCAGACTGACTGTGATTTCTGTGTGTTCTTAAGGGAAAGTGTGTGTACTTGTTATCCCCCCAATGTGAACGCCCCTCACCGGTGCTACTGGTGAGGATTGAGTCTCCTTGATTACTGGGCCAGTGCACGGGTGTCACACCTATCAAGAAATTTCCCATTCTTATCAGAAAGACTAGGATTGAACTGACTAGATGCTTAGCAGCAGTGGGACCAACTACAGTTATAACTGCTGGGTTGCTTTTGGGAATAGTGTATAAAAATGTAAAAGACTGAGGAACTTTATACATTCTATCTGTCTTTTTAGGAATAGCTGGCTGACTGTAAGGAAAATTGCAGGCAGTAAGACACACATCCTCTAAAGCAGGCAAAACAGGAGGATTGGGTGTATGAGTTGGAAAATACTTCTGTTGCAATACATAGTATTTTCTAAGGGAATGAGAAACCTCAGTGTTCTCCCACTGACAACACTGGCACATTCTAGCAATATTTCTAAGGGAATGAGAAACCTCAGTGTTCTCCCACTGACAACACTGGCACATTCTAGCAATATTTTCAAAGAGAAACTCCTACAAGAGAATCAGAAACTGAGCTCTCCCCTCTGAGCCTGAATCAAAAATCTGAAAAAAATATATCTGTTTGTGCATGTTCCTGTTCAGATTCAGAATCCTAAATAGCTTAAGAAAAAGAGGCATCCCTCTTTCTTTTAACAGAAACTACTTTATAAGAAGGATCAATAGCCTGAATTAAACCCTGATTCAGACTCAGTAAACTACTCTTGTCTAAGGAAATTTGAGGAGGATTACATACACGTTTAGTTTTTGTTTCTTTTTGACAGGAAAGATGGGGTCAACAATGTTATTAATGGCAGCAGTAGCTTCCCCCATGGATAGGCACAACATTCGGACAAAAGAAGGAAGCCTTCTCTGTTCCCTCTCTAAGGACCAGCAAATGTGCTTCTCCTTTGCTCACTTAGGGGACTCTAACAGCAGAGGACATGGCTAACCCCTAGCTCAAAGTTGCTGCAGGTGCTACATTAGAGGGATTGAAGGTAAAAGATGACAGACCTGAGGTCCTACTAATGGCCACAACAGTTACCCACCTGAGGCCCAGGCAATCTGGTAGCTTGCTGTAGTGGCAAAGGCTTTTTGCTTAACTTTTTTCTTTTTGTGGCCAGAAGGAGGATCAGCTATGGGACTGACAGTTTGTTCTATGGTCCAGCCAAAAATGGTGATTCTTTCCTCTGGAAAACAAGCAGCAAAAACCGGCAAAACTTAAGTGTTTAAAACTCACTTCTAAACATAAAAACACAACAAAAAGCACTTTAAAACACTTTGCCAGTCCCAGAAAGTAAAAGAAACACAATTTCTTCACAGAAAAAATCGCTTTTCAATTACTTTCAACAACTTTTCAACTGAGAGTAAAAAACAGTGCTCTTGTTTAAGTCTCAAGACCATCCATTAAAATACAAAGTCCTAGCTTTAAAATAATTTTCCTGAACAAAAAAATCTTATTCAACAAACAACTTTTTAAAAAGGAGCTTTTTTCTGAGAGGACACTTAACTGCCCAGCAAAGGGACATGATGACCATCAAACTTCAAAAGCCGCAGAGGAGTGCACTCTTCGGCAGCAAGGCTGTTCCAAAGGGATTTGCACCCAAGCCTGTCTTTTTTGTGTGCTCATCTTAAGCTGAGTGACAGTTTGGGTATGTAGAAGTTGCCCTGAAGCTTTGGAAGCTGTCCAGCTGTTATATCCTATACAGGATATAACCTATATAATTAAGGCTACTTCAGCAGTGATCAGTATGTTGAACATCCAACTGACATGTGGTACCACTGACTATTGCTGATGTGAAATCTTGCCAAGGGAATCAAGATAATCATAAAAGCATGAAACCAAGAATCCTGTGAAAGTACCTGGCAGATGTAAGGGACTGGTTGGAAAAGGTCAAGATTTTTTCTATGTACATTTTCACTTTGTCCTGAAGAACAAAAGCTCTTCCCAATGTAGTATCCAGAACACATCCCAGAAAAACTATTCTGCAAGACAAAATAAGACAAGATCACTGTAAGGTCAAATGAAACTAGAGATTGAGAAGGAGTTTCTTTACAAATCTCAGTCTTGAAAACTGGAAAAAAAAGTCTGCACATGTAAGGCAATCATCCAGCTATGAAAACTAGCATAAATCCTTGAAGCCCATGGTATGCAATTAGTCGATAGAGACATTTTGTAAATACCCTTAGTGCAGTAAATATTCCAAAGGGTTAGGTAAAGAACTGATGATGTGAGCAATACACAAAAACTCTTTTAAAAAGGTCTGAATCCCTTGCCAAAAGGACTATGTGATAAGCATCTTTTAAGTCTAAAGTTACCATGAGACTGCTGGGGGAATGAGAAGCACTAAGGTTTGGAGGGTTTATCATTTTGAAATTTGGAACCTTACTACACAGATTGAGAAAGGAAACGTCTAGAACTGGCTTCCAAGGTCCCTCTTTCTTTGGCACCAGAAAGACTACGGAATAAAAATCTTTGCCTATTTGAATTGAAGTTACTAATTCTATGACCCCCTGGGACAACACTAGTTTGTACAAATGCAAGAAATCACATGAAATGGAGGAAGGACCCACACTGACATCTGTACCCTTGTTGTATGATTCTACAGACCTATTTTTCCAAGATAATCTGATGCTACTGTGGAAGATGAAGTCATACACTGAGAGACAGATTGTCAGAGGGGAACCTAAGGAAGCAAGCAGTAATTCTGACTTTTGGGCTATCCTTGGGTTTGGAAAGTTTTCCCTTTCTTTTTTTTTTTTTTTTTTTTTTTTGAAAACTACTTCCCTTTACTTTTTAGTGTCCTGTTTGTCAGCAACCTGATGCTTAAATTGCTTTTTGGGAAAAGGGTCCGGAGTTATATTTTCTTCCCCTGAATTTAGAAAAAGAGGGTTGGACAAATTGCATCATCCCTTAAATCAATTTCCCTCTTTTATCAAATTTTAAAAGACCTCAGTAGATGAAGGGCTAATAAGAACATCCTTATCTAGCGAATAATTTAAAAGCTCAATTTTTAACATCTTCTGGTGACATTTGAAAATGTAACCAAGCAAATCTTCTAATAACCGACCCAGTAACAGCAGCTCTGGAGACAGCATCAACAGAAGCACAGCAGCACTTTAAGGAGTGTTTGGTTATATGAGAAGCAGAAACAAGGAATTCAAAGAATTTTTAACCACTGAAGAGGGAAGGTTAACAGTTAACTGCCTCATGTTCTCTTCAAAGGCCAGTAAAAATTTCAAGATGTGAGCCTGGCAATTCAAACTCTGAAAGTTAAAGTAGCAGAAGAGGATAGACTTCTTTCCAATTCTATCAAAAGCTTTCCCATCTTTATCAGAGGGAGTGATGTTAGCATTTACAATGTGTTTAGCAGCAGAAAAAAACAAGTTATGTCTTACCATAACGTTCCTTCTGCGCTGTCAATCATCACTAATCCTTGACTGTGGTTCCCAGCCTTGGAACAGACTCTGACGTTGTTCTAACTTGTGCCTTCCAAAAACTCTCAAGTTAGGCTCTACCCATAATGCTCCTCACCAAATTACCGCAGATCAAGTTTGCATACAATAGTGACAGACAGGGAGTACTAGATAAGAGGCCATATCTGTGTCCCTATTATACCAGTCTTTGGGAATACCTGGCCCACCAAGAGCTCTAAGGCAGGGGGAAGGAGGGAGGGAATGTCAAGGATTAGTGAAGATCGACAACACAGATGGAACATTATGGTAGAACATAACTTCTTTATCTGATGTTGTCAATCTTCATATAATCCTTGACTGTGGGACAGAGTCTCTAGCTACCTGAATCTTGGGAGGTCTCATGGAAGAATATTCCTGAACACCATCAAGTCAAATGATGCACGTCCCATAGAGACCTGGTCCAGTTTGTAATGAGTATTAAAGGAATGAGGAGATGCTCATGTAGCTGCTGCACAAATGTCATCTAAGGAAACTCTAGCATGAAAAACTGCAGAAGCTGATACGGCTCTCATTGAATGTGCTCACACAGGACTTGGAGAGTGGAGTCCTTTTCTGTTGTAAACAAAGATGATACATTCCCTAAGCTATTTTGTCAAGGTAACCTTAGATACTGGCTTGCCTAAAGAAACTGAAAAATAGGCAATAAAGAGTTGGTCGGATTTTCAAATGTCCTTTGTTCTATGAAGGTAAAAACTTAATTGTCTGTGTATGTCTAGTAAGTGTAAACAGTACTCCCCTTGCTGGAAAAATTAGGATAAAAGACTAGGATATGTAAAGTTTGACTGATATTTGACTCTGAAACACTCTTTAGTAAAAAGGAAGGATTTGTTCTGAGGGAGACCCTGTCCTTATGAAATATCAAATAAGGGGTTTTGCAGGATAAAGCTTGAATTTCGAATATTCTCCTGGCCAAAGTGATAACTATCAAAAATACATTTTTCCAGGATAAGAACTTTAAATCAGAAGTTGCTGATGATTCAAAGGGAGAAGAAATAAGAGACTGCAGTACCAAATGCAAATCCCATGGAGCAGAGGGTTCTTCAAATGGAGACCTGAGCATAATTCCTTTCAAAAAGGCTTTACAAAGTTTATGTGACACCATTGAAACCAATACGGAAGTTAGATATCACAGCAAAATGCACCCGAATGACAGAAGCTGATGAGCCAGACTCAGAATAAGGCAAAGAAGTCTAAAACTTTGTCTATAGGTGCAGCATATGGGTCAATATTACAGTCAAGTGACCATTTAGTAAATTTTAGCCATTTGTTATGATACACCGTTCTAGCTGAGGGTTTGTGGTGGGCCAGAATGATACGCTGGACCGGGTAAGTGAGGGAGGAATGTCTAGCAATCATAGGAACTGAAGAAGCCACTCAGTGAGCTTGAGATGCTGAGGATTCAGATGAACCATTCCCTCTGGGTGGGATAACAGGTCTGGAGCTGGGTTCAGTATGCAGGGTTTCCGAAGTAGATCAGGCCAAAGGAAGGGAAACCAGACTTGTTGAGGCCAGAATGGGGCAATGAGGATTATTCTGTTTTTTGACCTGTTGGCTTTCTTTAGAAATTGACATATTAGAAGAGTTGGGGGAAAGGCATACAGTAAACAGGGGAGCCAATCTTGAAGGAGAGCGTCTTTGGGTAACTCCCCGGGGGGGGGTGGTTAGGGCAAAATACCTGCTGCACTTATTCAGAGGTGATGCAAACAGATTGCAGCAGGGTTGGCTCCAGTGGCAGAACATCTTTTCCGCTACTACTGGACTGAGAGACCAGTCGTAAGGCATTAGGATGGTTCTGCTCAACTTGTCCGAAGTCACCTTGGAGATTACCGGAATGTTCATTACTGTTAGAAAGCAGTTGGAGATCACCCATTGCCAGACTCTGACAGATTCTAGACAAAGACGGTATGACTTGGTTCCCCCTTGTTTCTTGATATACCAGACTGACATGTTGTCAGTTTGAATTGCAATTGTTTCAAAAGGGTGGGCAGCTTGAACAGCTTGCAATACTAAGAACGCCGTCCTCATCTCTAGAATGTTGATATGCAAGTTAGCCTCCAACTGGGACCAAGTGCCTTGAAGTGTCTTTCCCATATAATGCCCCCATCCACCCTATCTGGGATGCGTCCATGGTCACTATGGCTTGGGGTTCAGAAGGGACAAAGGGATGGCCCGATAATATCTCACTGGATTGAAGCCACCAACTTAGGTCTTCCTTGCAGCGATTGGTGATCAAAATCAGATGGGACATTGGTTAATTCAATAAGGACAATTGGGAGGTCAGAAGCAACTGAAGAATTTGCATGTGATATCTGGCCAGGGGAACTAGAGTAATAGAGGCTGCCATTGACCCTAGTGCCTGCAGAATGAGTTTTGCTGCTACTTTCTTGCTTTGAATGATATGGCTTACTTGTGATCTGATCCTCTGTAGCCTTTCTAGGGGAAGGGATGCAAAGGCAGTGACTATGCCTAGCATAGCTCCAAAGAATTCCAGTTGTTGTGATGGTTCCAGATGGGATTTTTCATAGTTTATAGTGATTCCTAAGCTGGAACAAAGATGAAGAACATAATCTCATGCCTTTACGAGTTGATGCTTGGTGGGAGCAGTAAGGAGCCAGTTGTCTAGATACGGAAATACTCAGAAACCTAGCAGTCTGAGATGCGCTGCTACCGCTGCCATGCATTTGGTAAACACCCTGGGGGCTGTGGTGAGAACAAAGGGCACTGCTAGACCAAACAGCAGTGCTCTGAATTGATAGTGACTGGCTCCCAGCCAGAAGTGCAGGAATTGGCTGGAGTGCTTGTCCATTTTTATATGGTAATGTGCATCCTGAAGATCTTTTGAGCACATCTAGTCCTCTTTTTCCAAGAATGGAAGTATTGACTGAACCAAGACCATCAGAAATTTGGTTTGTTATTATTTTCAAGTTTAAAATGTCAGAAATCTATAGATAAACTACTAAACTACATAAATATCAATTTTGGTGGAGATATACAAACATTTTCCTGTCATGTAACTTGGGAGATATACTGACTTACCGAATATGAATAACTCAAGGAATTCTTATCCAGATGCTCCTTTGAAAAAAAGAACTGCAATTGATGACATCTACCTTACAGGAACTATCTTTGAAGATGGATGGCTTTAAAATGACTTAGAAAACCTCAAATTAAATTCTCAAAAACAGACTGATACTCTTAAGGAACTATACAGCAAGACCATACAAAAATAATAAATATAGAGATTTCTCTAAATGACAATGAAGGGAGACTCAAAGAGGAAGAATCCCAAAAATAATTTATGGTTAAACAGAATACATGGCTGCTTAATAAAATAGATTGGTAAACACCCTGGGGGCTGTGGTGAGAACAAAGGGCACTGCTAGACCAAACAGCAGTGCTCTGAATTGATAGTGACTATGAAAACACGAAAGGAGAAACAACATAAGGAACTTTGGTCTGGCCTGAAACCACTGAAGGAGAAGACATTATTTTATTCTTAACAACCTGGATTCCTGAATTTTTGGACTTGAAAAAGGAACTTTCATTTGGAATTGAAAGGGCGTATGGAGCACTGAGGAAACCTGCTTCTAACTCAACAAATGCTCCACCTAGATCCATAGTTATAACATTTCTTTAATTTCTGGACAAGGAACTAAAATTAAAATCTGCTTTGAGAAAATCACTCTTAAAATACAATCAAAGCCTGATAAGGTTTGACAATTATTATTCTTCCAGAATACTAGAACAAAGGAAAAAAGTCTGGCCAATAATAAAACTGTTGAAACAAAACAACATTAAAGCACAGCTGGCCTTTCCAGCCAACATAAAAATACTTTTTGCCAATGAGATGAGAACCTTTAATGACTTAGAAGAAGCTACTATATTCATCAAACACAACAACATACTGTCTGCCCCAGAAGAAATGGAATGGATGGACCCTACTTTTACAAGAATAAAAGAAACAAATCCTTGGACTGATGCTAGAAAGAAGAAACAAAAAACTGATTCCAAGATAGCTGTCCCAAAAAAATAACTCTTACAACTACATCTCTCAAAGTATCAACTGATCACTTGTCATCTGTTTTTATTTTTTTTAAAAAAGGAGGGCTTCTTAAACAAGTGTGAAACAGTAATGATTTATTTAGAATGTTCAGAGAATCCGATAATTCTTCACATAAAAGGTAGGTCAGGATGGGTAACTATTTACATTAAATATATAAGCCAAACAAAGCAACATATAATACAAAAACAGAAGTTTCTATTCCCCTACTTGAACGCAATAAATACTTCTTTTGTTCATTTTTCATTGTTTTTACTTATAATAATTTAAGTAATTAATTAATTAAGTCAACAAGGTACCATTTATCAGAGTTCAGATTCAAATGTAGCAAATTAACATCATATATAACAGCAGTAACAGTAGAGTGAAAAAATGATGTCATGGAGACTAATGCCTTCTTCAGTTAAACTATGATTTAGAAATGTCATGTATATCCTGGTTAAATAATAGTAACAAGCTCTTAGTACAAATGTCATTATTTTGTCTAAATATAATTAAAATCAATTATAGCAGGTATCACAGCTACGAGTGCTGTTTGATCAATCCTGATATGGTGTGCATGGATGTAGCTGTGTCTGGCAGCTAGAACAAATGTCATTATTATTCTGTTAATGTCAATTATGGCAGGTATCATAGCTTGGAGTGCTGTCTGATACATCCTGATATGGTGTGAGTGGATGTAGCCATGTCTGGCAGCTAGTACAAATGTCATTATTATACTGTCTAAATGTAGTTAATATCAATTATGACAGATATCATAGCTTTGAGTGTTGTTTGATTAAGCCTGACATGGTGCATGTGGATGCAGCTGTGTCTGGCAGCTGTTGTATGTTGCCGTTTTCATCTCCAGGAAGGTGTGGGTTGCGGCTTGTGATCGAGATAGATTTACTGATGCTTGTGTATTAGGAAGAGACATTTGGTGTTTTAGCCTGGATCCAAGGGAAGGGGGTAAATAAAACTGAGATTTGGGATATTTTGGCAGAGAACAGTTTGTTTATACATCACTCATCACTCAGGTTAACCTTTGCTGATTATACAAAATAGAATGTTGCCATTTAAATCTAAAAACTCTCAGTATATGCCATAAAATGGCAATTTATGAATATGGAAAGGGAACTTGTAATCATTAATCACAGTAAGTGAATTTGTTGTTTCTAACCTATAATTTCATTCATTTTATAATAAGAAATGACAGATATGAAAATCCTTATGTGTAGGAAAAGAGGGATGCACCGATAATTAAAATGTACTTTCATCAATGTTCACATAAAACAAACTTGATGCTTTAAGTAAGTTAGCAACAAAGTGATTACTTAAATGCTGGCAAACAATGAAATATAACTTCTGATATATCCAGTAAAATACATTGTATTATAAACATTAGGTATAAATATTATTACCATCTATTTATATTAAGTAATAAGTTTTAAAAGACTTCATCAATACGGGTGAATATGTTAAAGAACTGTGTACTATAATCTTTTACAGAGGTTTTATATAGGATACATCCTACTTTACTATGACTGAAATGCTTGTCATCTAACTTTCATGTAAATATTAATTGCTTATACAATAAGTAGTCATTTATATTGTATTAGAATTCTGTCTAATCTACAATAGTACTATATCTGTTCAAAATAATATAACCATTGCTTATTCCTATTACAAATATTCTCCATATGATAATTCAATTTATTGAGCTCAGATGCTCTGGATTGTCAAGGTATGAGTAATAACCTGATGGACTTAGGTTTATCCATCAGATTCGGAATGATTTTCATTCCATGGCTAGTGTGAATCTTAGTTTTGTTAACATTTATTAATTTAAATTTGTTATTTCACAAAAACATTTTTAGTATGCCTGACCAAAACATTACTTTACTGGTAAACACTCAAAGTATAAAACTGATAATTTGCTTTAAAAGCTCAAACATATACTTTATAGTTATCAGAGGAAAATGTTTAATAGTCACAATTAAACAAAAAATACATAGTCTAAATAACCTAAGATGGATTTAACTGTTTTATCTTTAAATACCAATGGCTTAAACAATTCTAGCAAGAGATCAAATCTACTGAAATATTTAAAACTGAACAAAGTACACATTATCTTCCTTCAAGAAACTCATTTCAAAACAAATGACAATTACAAATGGAATCCTAAGGAATATATGATATTGGCGCAATCCATTTATAAGACAAAGACAACAGGGGTAACAATTTTATGGAAAACAAATGTGATTAACCAGGAAATAATTTATAAGTACGAAGATAAAGAAGGCCTTATGGCATTAGTAATAGTTAAATATAATAACAGAATATGGACCCTAGCCAATCTATACTGGTTCCCAGGCATTGGAACAAGAACTGTTACAAAACACTTGGATTTCATTTCCAATAATTATAAAGGCAACTTAATATTAGGAGGAGATTTTAACTGCATATTTGATATTTCTAAAACTACAAATAAAAGACCACTGCATACATCTGCTGTATCAAAAGCTTTAAACAAGTGGATAGAATCATTTTATCTTGTAGATACTTTCAAATTTAAAGAAGATAAATCTTTGATGTTTTCCCCATCAAGAGCACAGATTTGGTACCCAAACTAGAATAGATAAAATATTTCTTGCCCATGACTTACACTCTAAAATCATTAATTTCTCAATCACTCCCTGCCCCTTTTCAGGCCACAATTCATTAATACTAAAACTTCAAAATGGGTACAAACCATTAATCTTTAACTCCAGAATTCCAGCATACATAACTAAAATTAAAGAGTTCAAACCCTGGTTATTATTTGAATTACACTTCTTCTTAGATATTAATTACACCACAGAGATAAATAAAGTAATGATATGGGACTCATTAAAAGATTACATATATGGTAAAACCCTAACTTGGTATAAAAAAATCAGAGACTGGGATTCTGAATTATTAGAGCTACAATCCAAACTTTTGTCAGTAAAATCTGAAAAAAATCAAAATCATTTGCAGATGAAAAAGAAAGTAGAAGTATTAAACAATAAATACAATGAAATTCTAACACATAAAACTAGTTTAGCTTTAGAAAAACTAAAAATTAAGACATTGGCCACTTCTCCCAAATATCTACATAATCTATCCATAAGAATCAAAAGCTAATAACATTAAAACTATTTTCCATGAAAAGAAAGGGAAAATGTCTCAGACATAGGTGACATTCTTGATGGCTATAGAAATCACTACGTGGAACATTTCCAAAAAGAAAATATACACATCAATCCATTAAATCTAGATGAAAAAATGTTCTAATATAAAAAAATATGAGAAAATTTAAAACTAGATCTGCAAGCACCCATATTCTACAAAGAAATTACAGATACAATAAAAGAGGATAAAAATAATAAAGCTCCACGTTTAGGTGGCATAATTATGGAAATATATAAACTTTTTCCTACAAAGATACTACCCCTCTTCCATAAAACTCTATTAGAAATTCAGTCACAAGCTATAATACCACCCTCTTGGAGATATTCCTTAATCATACCAATCCTAAAGGAAAACAAATCCCCAAACCTCTGCAGCTCATATAGACCTATATCATTGTTAAATAATGACTATAAGACATTTTTGACAATATTGACTAACAGAATGAAAATACCACTATCCAAAACAATAAATAATGATCAATATATCATAGACACACACATGACAATGTTAAAAGGATAAGTTCTCTTATAGATTATGTTAATAAAAAAAATAAATAAACACTCATAATTGGCTTAGCTATAGAGAACGCCTTTGATTCTCTAAATTGGAACTATTTATTCAAAATCCTAATGCTATTTGAATTTCCTGCATCCTTTATTCATCTCCTAAAGAATATATACACAAATAATTTAGCGTATGTCAAGTTAGATTATTCTACCTCTGTATCTATACATATAACAAAAGGCATTAAACAAGGATGTCCCATGTCACTGATTCTATTTGCTCTGGCTATTGAAATATTGGCAGATTCAATTTGTAACAATATAAAAATCATAGGAATAGATGTTTATGAACAATACAATTCTAAAGTAATGCTTTTTGCTGATGATATATTACTAATATTATCTACTACAAAAGAGACATTAGAAGAATACATGACTTCAGGGCTCCATTTCAATAAATCAAAATCAAATGTTTTGTTTTTAAATAAAAAAAGAACTACAGACTGAGGGGGGATCACATCATAGGGAAATAAGAATCTACCTTAAAATATTTAGGAATTGAGTTATCCAAGGATAATAATTAATTAGTCTCAAAAAACTACAATAATACCAGCAATACAATTAAAATCTCAGTGGAAAAATGGAACAAAATAATATTAACATTTGAAGATATACTACAGTTAATAAAAATGGTTTTACTGCCCAAGATCCTATATATAGCCTTGGCAATATAACTGTTACCAGAACGGAATATACTTAAAGAAAATTCATGCCTAATAAAATTTTTATGGTTTCCCAAAAGAATAGCTTTAATACATCATATCAGACCATGAAAACATGGAGGATTAAACTTTCCTGATATAGTAACATATATAAAAGCATCAATATCTAAAACAATATCAGATTGGATAAGTCCAAATTACTCTGCAAATTGGAAATAATTACTAACTGTACTGTCTTTCGGATTTTCTCGGTTAGGGGTCGCCACAGCAGAACTCCGGTCCGCTAATGATTGGCAGTAGATTTTTATGTGCTGGCTTGCCAGGCCTAACGCACAAGTTTCAACGAAGGAATGCCCATTCATGCATGTCGACACACAGAAGACGCTCTAACTGATAATCGAACGTGCAACGTCTAACTGTGAGGCAACAACGCTACCACAGCACCACCACCACAGTGAAATCATTACTAACTGTAATATCAATAAATTAATTTGATTTACAAAAAAAAAAAATTCAAACAGATAAAAACAATTTGCCATGGCACATATTATGTATCAGTATGCAATATAACATAACTAACCCACTAAAACCTGTATGATTATTTCATCGACTCATTTAGGAAAATTATTAATACAAATATAGATTTAAAAATCTGGTTTGATCTTTTAACACCATTTATAGTCACAATGAACTTTCCACATAAAATATATAGAGAAATTATTAATTCCTGGGAGCAGAAAGGATTTGTTTGTTGGCTCCAATGTATCAAAGAACTAAAAGTTTTAGATATGCAAATAATAAAAACAACATACAAAATTCCACAACAGGACTGGCTAACTTTACAGAGTATTCTGTCATATTCGCAAGATTTAAGTAGAATAATTAACAATTCTTCTTTTAAAGAAATACCTAAATTTACGAAATACATATACGAAATCATATATAATGACTTTGACATGGTAAACAGTATTTCAAAATTTTACAAAATATTGATAAACTGTAAAACAACGCCCTAAACCTCATATTGAAAATATATAACAAAAGGACACACAATACAGTTAACTGAAGATATTAAAACAAATATCTCATTATCGATAAAATATACATCCTTTACACAATATGAGAAAGTTTTTAATTAGAAATGCTTGCACAGAGCATTCTTAACCCAAACAGAATCAGTAAAATTAGTTCTTCCATAAAAGGAATATGTTGGAGATATGAGCAAGTACACAATACAGATTGAAACCACATTTTCTTTGACTGTGTTAAAATTAAGCCATTTTAGAATGGTATTCCTAACTTTCTACAAGTTTTATCTAATGAATCGTTTTATTTAACTAAAGCTCTTGTATTATTAAATGTGAACGAAGGTCCTCATTTGAAAAGGTCAAACATGTATCCAGTATAGACTATACTTGCAATCTGAAGGAAGTGTACAAGAAGAAGATGGAATACAAACATAATACCAACTTTGGAAGACTTCTACAGCCTACTGAAGACCACAGCATTATTGGAAATTAAAATTAAAGAACTAAGAATGTATCCAAAGCCATTTATCAACAATCCTTGGGGAAAAGGTCTTATCGTTGATTGACACTATACAATAATTGATCAGACACTCTGATAATGGAATGGACATACTTATAAAGCAACTGTATACATTAAGATATGTTATAGTGTCAGGCTAATATAAATAGTGCACATAGTTATTTAAGATGTTATGTATAAATACTATGAAAGTAATTCAAATGTATTTGAAAAATAAAAAAAAATTTTGAGAAAAACAAAAAGAAATTTTGTTTGCTGAACAGTTTAGTTCAACTGAGTGAGATCTAAAATTGGTCTCCAGTCCCCTGTTTTCATTGGCATGAAAAAGAACCTTGATTAAATTCCTGATACTCTCATCTGGTGGGACTGCCTGGATGATTCTTTTGTTGAGGAGTTTTTTAATTTCTAAGACTGCTGCCTCCTTGTGACTGGGTGGTATGGCTGGCATTTTCTTGGTCCTTTTGGTTTCATTGAAAGGGGAATGTTGTAACCTCTGGAAATGATCTCCTGCACCCATTTGTCTATCGTCACTTCTAGCCAGGCAGATTAGTGTAGGGATAATTGTCCCGGGATAACTGTCCCCCAACTGCCTCCAGAGGAAGACAACTGGGCCTCCTTTCAGGAGCGCTGGTAGGAGTTAACAGAGAATCTCTGGCCCTCAGGTTCTGCGGGCCACTTCTGCCCCTTCCATTACTACTTCCCCCTCTACCTGGGGGAAGTCATTGCCACATGAGTCTTGGAAAGGTCCTTGGGTCTTTTTGAACCATAGCCTCCCACTTCTCTGGTCCCTGGAGTAGGGTTGTTGAGGAGTGGAGAAGCATACGCGTACAGCAAAAAGGGTCTTCTCATCTTTCTCACATCTGGCTAGAGTCTCTTTAACCTTGGGGCCAAACAGGGATGATCCGTCAAATGGAGCATTGAAGAAAGAAGACTTAAATGGCTCAGTGAACTCACTTAAGCACAACCAGGAGTGTCTCCTAATGGCTACATCTGAACCTTCTGATCTTGTTTTCCCTTCGGCCGTATGAGCAGTCAGCCTCATGGATGAACTGGAAATCAGTTCAAGGGTGGCAAGCTGAGAAGTAACCTAGTCTCGGGACCCTTCAATTACTTCTACTGTAAGACTATCTGAAAGCTCTTTAATCAGATCTCTCTGAAGCCTGGTATAATGCACCATATAATTCAAGGACCTGAGAGAGAAGGTCGATGAAGCATATATGCACTTCCCAAATTCATCCATAGTCCTAGACTCCTAGTTAGGAGGATGGATAGTTGGACTTTCTTCAACAAGTTCCTTTTTAGTGGCTGGCACTACCACCATTGTGTCTACAGAAATACCCTTGGCCCAGTGTTGCTCATCTTTTGGGGCAGAGAGAGTCGGGTCAGGCCTTTTAGGGATTGGCTTGATAAAGTCAGGAAATTTCCAGGCCTGTTGGGTGATCAGTTTAATAAGATCATCAGTAAGCAGAGAGATCCAAGAGGTAGAAAGCTGGGCATGAAAAGTCTCTAGATATATAGATTCCTCTGAGGAAGGTTGGAGGGCAGTCCAGCCCCCCCTCTGTTTCAGGATTTCTAAGATGCCCCCGAAGGAAACATCTTCAGGTGGTGACTTGGGGGGAACATTCGCCTTCATCTAAATCAGTATCTTCTGTGAAGGACTATTCAAGGGAGCCCACTTTTTCTTCAAAGGTACCGCTTCAGTGGGATGCTCCAGAGAGATATCCAAAGATGATAAAAGCAAGGTGGTTCGCTCATGAGGCTTTTGTGTCCTCTGATCTAGGGAAGAGACTGGAGGAAGCTTCGATCGAGGGGATGGATAAGTTATTTGGCCAGACAGGAAAAGCATAGACTGTTTGTCCACAATGGACAAGACAAGGGCCTCTCAATAGCCTGGAAGGCACTCCCCACCATACAAGGATGGGAGCTCGGAACCGTGGTCCCAACCCGCACAGAGGAATCTACCTCTGAAGTAGAAGACAGAGTCAAACTTACATATGCCAAAACCCCAAAGGGCATGGAGGCCTCAAAAAGAATCGAAGTCAAACCCTGCTTCTCAGAACTGACAATGAAGACCTGACCCCGGGAGGTCTCTGGTTCTGACAAACCGGAAGAGCTCAGGGTAACTATTGGTGCCAAAGAAGGAGTTCTGACTGGCACCAAAAAAGTCAAAACCAGGATCGTCAGCACCAGGGGCTCTGAAATCTCATCTGGAGTTGAAGGAGGAATTTGCATGGGTGTAGAAGAAGACAAGGTCCCACAGCTAACAAGGCTAGGAACTGAAGATGGAGGTAATCCCCTCACCGTCAGGAGCTGGTTCACCAGTCTCATAATGTCCGACTCCAACAGGCTCTTAGTGGACTGAGTACAGGAGGCCAATGGGGACTTAGTGGCCATCTCTCCAAAAATGGAGGACGGTCCGTGAATGGGTCAATCGAGGGTGAATAAGATGTCCTTGGTAAAACTCATCTGAGACTTCTTTGGTACCAAGTGGTCCAATGGTACTGAAGAGAGAGTTGTCTGCACTGGTACAGGAGTTGAAGAGGTCAAGGTGGGTGTCAAGGAAAGAGTATCTTTTCCTACTGGTGTCGTGAAGACAGTCAGCACCATGGGAGACTTAGCCAATTTTGAAGGCTGTTCCGAGGAGGCTGTTGGAACCGAATGAGTGCGCTTTTTTTGGTTTTAAAGAGGAAGATGTCGTAAAAGAAGAACTGGCTTCTAATTTGGGACCAGAGATAGCCTCTTCAAACACAGATTTCAGAAGTCCTGTAAGTATGAGCTTATTTTTTGCTCTGTCAGGGTTCTAGCAGAGAACCCATGACAGATGGCACTGTCTTCCTGAAGATGGACAGCACCCAGACAATAAACACAAAAGGTGCATCGATCTGAATTTTGAAGAAGAAAAAAACAGGTAGGAACTTGCCAAACTTCAACCAATGAACAGACAAAGCAATTCCTGTAGGAAAAAAGTGTCGCAGCAACCTCCAAAGTAGATGAAAAATTGATTTATTACAATAATCCAAACCAGTAGTCAAGTGCGCTTTCGTCTTGTAACCCAAGACTTCTTCAGAACAAATTAAAATACATCAATACCATACTTAAATAGTGCCTGGTGAACAATTAAATTTGATTGTCAATTAAGTGCCAAAATGTATGGAAGTCCTGTAAGGGCAAAAGTTAAAAATGCTTTTAAATTAATTCAAAACCATCTTATTAATGACATAAAAATATATAAGAACACTTCCAAATATTTAAATGTGCAATAATACAATATTACAAAACTAAGATTCACATTTTATATATTAAATGTCTTATTTAAAAATCTTTTTTGATAAAAAAAAATGTCTTCTAAAGCTTTAATGCCTTGTACTTCAATACTGGCATGATAGTACATGCCTCATTTATACCAGGGAGGTGGGTGGAATTTAGTCTAAACTGCCACATTAACTCTTCCCTCTCAAGCTTGTTCTTCCAATTCCCTCCCCTCAAGTCACTTCCTACAATTTCTAAAATCCCAAAGTGAAAAGTTTTACATAGTACGTTCCCCTTCAAGTGCCTATATAGGGCATTGTTTTCATCTTCACATCTAATAGCGTAGAGGTGTTCATATATCCTCCTATGGAGAGCCCTTTCAGTTTTGCCTACATAGAACTGTTGACAGTTCTGACAAACTGCCACATACACTAACCCCTTAGATCCACAAGAGCTCCTTTTCAATGTAACTTTCCTCTTAGGGGATCCTATTTCTATGTACTCAACACCCAAAATGTAGGGACATGATGCACAGTTCCTGGTCCCTCTTGGTAGACCACTTGAATGAAATGGGTGCTCCACTAAAAATTTTACATTATAATTAGTTTTAAATACAAACACAGGTTCCTTACCTATAAAATCCATAAGGTCGTCCATACTTTTAAACATGACCCAATTCCTTCTCACTATCTGTTTAATTTCCTTACTCAGCTCACCAAATGTTAAAACTAATGCTTCACTGTAATTTTGTCCCTGTTCTGGACCTTAGGGTTCCCTATAGGTTCAGTTGTTGTTCATAATAAAGGTTTAAATCTTTTTCCCCATTCATTCAAAACTTCCTCACATATGGGGTATAGCATTTGTGTCTGGTAGCCTCTTTCTATAAAGAAGTTTACCAAGGCATCCATGTCCCTCTTACAAATCTCTTGACTTGAGCACATTCTGTCAAGCTTCACCATCTGCCGTTTTACAATATTTTTCTTTGTGTAACCCGGGTGACTACTGTTATATTCCAAATAGTCATTCAAGAAAGTTGGCTGCCTGTATAATCTGGATGTGAAACCTTTTTTGTCCCTGTCCAAAGCAACAGTTACATCCAAATAATTAATGGAATCCTTACTAAGAGTACTAGTCAATTTAAAATAATTACATACTCCGTTAATATAATCAAAAAACTCCATAACTTCCCCATCTTTCTTCCACAAAATAAATATGTCATCCAGGAAGCGGAGATAGGTCCACCATTGATCTGGGAATTTACTATTAAAAATATGTTCTTTGTCCCATCTGTACATTACTAAGTTTGCAAAAAGGGGGGCACAACTAATACCCATGGCCACCCCTTTAGTCTGTTTAAAAAAGTCACCCTCAAATGTGAAGAAAATAGAAGTTATGTCCTTACCATAACGTTCCATGTGGAGTGTTCATCTCGCCTTTGTTCTTACACATGGGTTCGGAGCCGATCCTCGGCTCCGTGCCGGCCTCTTGCAAGCTCTGCATCGAGAAGAAGCTCGAGACAATCTAATACCCACAATCCCCCTCTGCCTTTACCTCAGATCTAGTTTGCAAGCAAACCAATCTACAGAAGAGCACATTCATGCTTACATCACATATGCACAGAAAGAATCTACACATAACTATATATATATATAAGCCAAACAGACACATATAAATATATATGCCAACTATGTACACAATATTGCAACAGTAGCAGAATGCTCCTGGCCAGGCATCAAAGAACGTTCTTCCTAAGGGTGGGAGGGTGGGACTGTAAGAACAAAGGCGAGATGAACACTCCACATGGAACGTTATGGTAAGGACATAACTTCTATATGTGATAGTGTTCAATCTCGCCGTTTGTTCTTACACATGGGTAGCGTCCCTAGCTCCTTGTTCCTGAGGAACTCACGGGAGGACGTTCTTGAGCACAGTGGAACCAAAGGTTGCCCTGTCCCTAGAAACCTTGTCTACCTTATAATGAGAAATGAATGTATGTGGCTTAGACCAAGTAGCAGCTGCACAAATAGCGTCCAGTGGTAGGCGGGCTGCATGAGCCAAAGATGTAGACACTGACCTTGTGGAATGTCCTTTGGGTTTGTGTAAAAGGGTTTGATTTGAAGAATCGTAGACATAGATTATACAATCCGTTAACCATTTAGAAAGAGTTCTTTTGGTAACTGCAAGTCCTTTCCTGCTATCAGCAAAAGCCACAAAGAGTTGATCTGTTTTTCTGTGATCTTTTGTTCTATCCAAGTAAAATCTTAGCTGTCTGTGAACATCTAATTTGTGTAACATATACTCCATTTTGTTGGAGTGGTTTTGAAGAAAGTGGGTAATTCAATGGACTGATTAATATTGTTAATAGAACACACTTTAGGGAGGAAGGATGAATTGGTTCAAGAGAAACTCTGTCAGAGTGAAAGATCAAATAAGGGTGCTTGATGGAGAGAGCCTGAAGTTCAGATACTCGCCTAGCGGAAGTAATGGCTACCAAAAAGAGAGTTTTCCAGGATAAAAATTTTAACGGGCAAGAAGAGGCAGGTTCAAAGGGGGGCAACATTAATTTAGATAACAATAAGTTTAGACTCCAAGGTGGCGTAGGAGATCTGACCGGTGGTCTAATATGAAAATCCCTTTTAAAAGGCTTTACAAAGTCTGTGAGCCATAACAGGAGCTCCACATTCTTCCACATGGAAATTGGAAATGGCAGCCAATTGAACTCTTAGTGTAGCAGGAGAAGCACCCTGATGGAATAAGTCCGTTAAGAACTCTAATATCTTATTCAAAGGAGCTATAAAAGGATCCACATGGTGTGTATTCGCCCAGAATACAAATCGCTTCCATTTGCTAGCATATGTTTTAGTAGTGGAAGCTTTATGGGAAGCCACCAATATATCCTGGACTGCTGGTGACAAAAGATCAGACCTGGCTAAGTTGGGAATTGGAGCAGCCAAGCTGCTAGATGGAGGGACAGGAGCGCGGGATGGGGAACCCCTGACGAGTGAGTCAATAGGTCTGGCTCCGGGTCCAGAATCCAGGGTCCCCGAATGCAGTGTATCTTCAGGAAGGGAAACCAAATTTGACGAGGCCAGAATGGGGCAATGAGGATTATTGTCCTGTGTAGATTCCTGGCTTTCTGGAGAAACTTTGATATCAGAGGAAAAGGAGGAAATGCGTACAGGAGTCCCGGGGGCCAATCGTGAACCAGTGCGTCCCTGGGGACTTCCCCTGGAGGGGGTAATAGGGCAAAGTAGCTCCTGCATTTGGCGTTCATTGGAGACGCAAACAGATCGCAGGAAGGCTGGCCCCACGTGCGAAAAATCCTTTTCGCCACTGACTGTTTTAGGGACCACTCGTGCGGTAACAGAATTGCTCTGCTCAGCCTGTCGGCTATGACGTTGGATGACCCCGGGATGTGCGTTGCTATTAGAAAGCGACCCGTGGACTCCGCCCACTGCCAAATTCTCATGGCCTCTCTGCATAGCTGATAGGACTTGGTTCCCCTTGCTTGTTTATGTACCAGACTACCGACATGTTGTCCGTCTGAACTGCAATAGTCCCTAGAGGAAGAAGGGGAGCAAAGTGTTGCAACGCTAGAAACACTGCCCTCAACTCTAGAACATTGATGTGCAGATTGTACTCCAAATTGGTCCATTCGCCTTGGACTGTCTGTCCCTGAAAGATGCCCCCCCACCCTATCAGGGAAGCGTCCGTGGTCACCGTAACTGTGGGCGTGGGTAGCACAAACGGTCTCCCCTTGGAAAGGTTGCATGTTTGAAGCCACCAGTTTAGATCTGTTTTGCATGTCTTTGTTATAAGAATCTCGTGTGTTAGAGGTAGTTGTTGAAACGACCATTGTGCAAACAGCAGCCATTGTAGGACTCTCATGTGCAGCCTTCCCAAGGGGATTGCAATAAGGGAGGCTGACATGAGGCCCAACACCTTCAGTACTAGTTTTGCAGGAGATTTCCTTGACAAGAGTAGAAGACGTATATGAGTCTGAAGTGATAATATCCTTTCTGGGGGAAGCCTCAGAATCAACTGACGTGTGTTTAATTCTGCTCCTATGAACAAGATATTTTGTTATGGCTGAAGTAAGGATTTTCCGAAGTTTACGGAAATCCCTAGGTGAACACACAGTTGAAGAGCAAAGTCTCTGGCCTGTAGTAGTTGACGCTGGGTGGTGGCAGAAAGGAGCCAGTCGTCCAGATACGGAAACACCTGGAATCCTTGGCGTCTCAAGTGAGACGCTACCACTGCCATGCATTTGGTGAAGACCCTGGGGCTGAGGTCAGACCAAAGGGCAGGGCTCGAAATTGAAAGTGACTGGCCCCCAGCCGAAGCGCAGATGATCTCTGGATGCCCTGGCCATTTTGATGTGGTAGTATGCATCTTCTAGATCTATTGAGCACATCCAGTCGTCCTTCTGTAAGAATGGAAGGATCGATTGAAGCGTGCCCATTCGGAACTTTTCTTTCCTGACGAAGGTATTGAGGTAGCTTAGGTCCAGAATGGGCCTCCAGTCCCCTGTTTTCTTTGGAACTAAAAGAACCTTGAGTAAGTCCCGAATCCTTGCTGGTCCGCTGGGACTGGTTGGATGACTCTTTTTCTAGCAGCTTTGAAATTTCTATGGCTGCTGGCTCTCGGAGATGGGGCGGTACATCTGGGAGTCTTTTCTTTGGAATGGGATGAGATAGAAAGGGGATGTTGTAACCTCTGGTAACCACGCTTTTACCCACTTGTCTGTAGTTAAACTTTGCCAGGCCTGAGGGTATAAAGCCAGCGACCCGACTGCCTCCAGAGCAGGACAGTCGGGCCTCCTCTCAGGAGTGCTGGAAAGGTTTACCAGGGAGTGTCTCCCTGTCACCTTGATGTTGCGGACCCCCTCTGCCGCCAGGGCGGCGTCTTCCACCTCTACCCCCTCCTCTGCCTCTAGAGGGGGCGTCTCCCTGTGTGCCTGGGAAAGATCCTTGGGGTTTTCGAAACCACATTTTTCCACCGCGTTGCCCTTTGGGGTACGGTCTGGTTGGGGTGGAAAAATGGACTCCGACAGCAGAGTCTTTCCCTCCTGTTCACACCTGGTAAGGGTCTCCTTTACTTTGGGGCCAAAGAGAGTGGCACCGTCAAATGGGGCGTTTGTAAAGGAAGACTTGAAGGCTTCCGCAAAGGAGCATAAGCGCATCCAGGATTGTCTGCGAAGAGCAATCGCTGAAGCTGCTGCCCTACTCGAACCTTCGCTGCGTGAAATCAGCCTCATGGACGAGTTAACAATCGATGTTAGGGTATTAAGTTGCGCTGTCACTTTCTCTGAGACAGCTGCATCTGTAGTACCCTGGAGGGTATCTCCCAACTCTTTGACTAGATCCCTCTGTAGACGTGTAAAATGGGTCAAATAGTTCAGGGATCGCATGGAAAAAGCCGCTGAACTAAAAATGCGCTTCCCGTATCTATCCATCGTCCTAGAATCTTTATTAGGAGGATGGACAGGCGAAGAAGACTCCGACATCTCCTTTTTCGTGGCTGCTGCCACCACCATAGCGTCTACTGGAACTCCTTTTGTAAGGTAGGACTTGTCCTGAGGTGCCGTGATGTATTTATTAGGTTTCCTTGGAACTGGTTCCACTGTGTCAGGAGCCTCCCGCCCTTGAGCAATTAGTTCCATTAGTTCGTCAAGGGCGGAGTGACCCAGGAGGAAGAAGGGCGAGCACCAAATGCCTTCAGCAGAACTGACTCATCCTCAGAAGGGGGAAGGGATTGCCAGTCACCTCTCTGTTTCAGGATCTCCAATATGTCCGAAAAAGAGACATCTTCCGAAGGTGACTTAGGGGACCCCTCTGACTCATCTAAGTCAGTATCAGATGTCAAGGATTCCTGTGGAGAATCCAAGTGTCTCCTCTTACACAATCTCTTCCTAGGGACTTCTTCGTGGGGAGCATCCGAAGAAGCCTCAGAGGAAGAGGGGCACCCTCCAGGGGTGGCTGAGACACTGGTGCCCGACGCTTGGATGTGGCCGTGGGTGCAGATGAAGATAACGGCCCTTTATGGGGAGGAGATGTTGCTTCCACTGATGTGGTTGTCTGGGTAGACAACACCTTCCTCATCAGGTCGAACGCTCCCGGGTCCCGATCGAAGAGTCCCCGGTTCGAGGAAATGGGAAGAATCCCGACACGGGTGCAAGGCATCGACCCGAGGACGGAGCCGAATCGATCCGCCGAGGCCCGAGGGGAGAGTCGGAACCGAAACGTCGGTTCGACTCTCGGCCCCGGAACCAAGGACAGACCTTCGGCTCCGAGACTCCGGTATCGGGTCCGACGGAGTCGAGGTGAGAGGAACAGACCGAGAAAAGGACGGTTCTGGACCCGAGGGTTCCACAATCAGTAGATCAGCCTCTTCCGGCTCCAAAGACTGAATCGGTCTCGGAGGAGGAATGAATGGAGATACAGGGAGGCCTTCAAGTTTCGACACCAACTGGGTGGAAACCGAAATAAGTTTGGAGAGGGCCGAATGCTCCAATAACTTCTGCACCACGCGATCCACATCGATATCCGAAAGTTTGGAGGAAGAACGGGTCGAAGGAACCGAAGACGGAGCCGACCTCAATAAGGTCGAAGGAGGGAGCTCCATCACCGGTTCCAAGACTCGAGGCTCAGGAACGGATACCAGTTGAACACTCGGCCCGAAGTCTGTGGAACCGGTGATCTAACCTTTGCTGAAGAGCTCGGAGCCGATGACTTGGGCTCCGACGTCTTCGATTCCTTAGAGAACTTCGATGCCTGGTCAGAAGCATCCAGAGCCTCCTGGAAAGAAGGTTTCAATAGACCTCTGTCCATTAGTTTCCTGCGCCTATCTGTCATGACCCTCCCACTAAAAGAGTGACAGATGGAGCAGTCCTCTTGCAAGTGGAGAGGGCCAAGGCAGTAGACGCAGGAACTATGGTTGTCAGTCACTGACATTTTCTGGCCACACTGACAACGCTTGAAACCTGACTTCACCTTATCAGACATTATAAGAAAGAGAGACAAGTCCAGTAATGCAGTCAAATCCGTTAAAGTTTGTCAAATCCGATAAAAATTGTCAAATCCGGTATAAAGATTCCTCAACTATGTTAAATTTATGAAGGGTGTAGGCCCCGAAAAAAATTTAACCGATAAAACTAGTTAACGGTACCAAGAACTCAACGAGACCACAACACAATCATACAGAATAATACTGAAACATCAAATAGAAATAGAATTCTAATAAAATATAACAAAAAAAAGTTATATCTTAGCTTAGACTCTCGAGCTAGCTCCCAACGATGCGTATGCAGCAGCGGCAAACTAGATCTGAGGTAAAGGCAGAGGGGGATTGTGGGTATTAGATTGTCTCGAGCTTCTTCTCGATGCAGAGCTTGCAAGAGGCCGGCACGGAGCCGAGGATCGGCTCCGAACCCATGTGTAAGAACAAACGGCGAGATTGAACACTATCACATCTATTTTTTAAAATAATGTCCATGAGGACCATAACGAAATTTAGAAGGTTATTACTCGAGTCACATACTTCCAAGAGGGCCTCGGAGAAAAAAGTCAACCCCTCATAATGGGGAATCAAAGTAAACAAGTCTACGACATCAATAGTGGTGAAAGTGTTATTCCCATTATAATAGTCACTTTTAATCCTGCTTAAAAAATCCCAAGAATCACGTAGGATGTAATCGATGTTCTTCAAATTGTCCCTTACTACCCTTTCTACAAAAATACCCAAGGGATAAGTCGTACTATTTTCAGAACTAATAATTATCCTATATGGGGGGTTGATGATATTTTTGTGGGTTTTCAGTATCCTGAACATAATCGGGATTCTAGGATGGTCAGTATGAAGGAATTCAAAAACTTCCTCATTAATAACACCTTGTAAAAGTGAATCTTCCAAACATAACTGTATTTTTTATGAGCAATATTAATCTCATTCAAGGAAGATATCTCATATTTATCATCATCCTGTAACATACTGTAGATTTTATGAGTATAATCTGTCTTCTCCACAATCACCATACCTCCCCCTTTATCAGGTTTCATAAACCTCAAGTTAGTATTCCCTCGTAGTTCTTTTAAAAGTTGGTTCTCCTCAAAGGACAGGTTGTATTGCCTACATTTAAAATTATATTAGGACTCATAAATCCCCTGTGTACAAACCTTATCAAATGTAGATATTGTAGGGTGTAAGCGTGGGTTAAAACAACTTTTCCTTTTAAAGTTTAACTGTGGTGGTAAACTAGAAGTATCTTTGAACAGGTACCGTACATTTAACTTCCTTGTAAATAATTTAAAATCCATAATAATCTGTGAAATGTCTCCTTTCCTGTTCGGCACAAATTTTATACCCATCTTCAACAGAGAAAAATGGTTCTTACTGATTCCTAACCCAGCATAGTTGTATATATTAAACCCCCTATAACTCAGTAATACCCCATCAAAAGAGGAGATAATTTCTTCCTCTGTGCTGTCCTGGTCAGTCAGTAATAACTGTTCTTCCTCCATTTCTGATGGGAAGCCATCTGACCCACATCCTTGTTCCCCCCTTGATGTTCTAAAAAATGCCTACCCTTAGGTACATTGTTTTTGTTCAATAACCGTTCAGATCTCCTTAAAACTGGATATTCCTGTTCGTAGTTATCTGACCTGCCATTAACGTGGGTGTGCGGTGGGTGAAACACTTCCTCATTCCCTTCGTTGTTATTCTTATAATATGATCTAGGAAGGGGGTAAGCTATCTTGTCCCTATAATCACAAAAATCCCTGTGGAGTTTCTTATGCTTCCTTTTCACATTTTCATTCACTTGGTCCTCTTTTTTTTTGAAAACAGCATCATATCTATTGCAAACATCATCAAAATAAACATCATTCACAACAGTTTCATTAATTTTTTCCACTTCATCAGATAAGCTATTTTTTATTATTAATACTTATGATGAACTCCAAGTTCTGTGCCATGCCTGTCAAACATTTCAATAAGTTTACAAAACTCAGGGTCTTCTTCCGTTAACCCATTAGAAAAATGGTAGACCCTCAGTCTCTTAGGTACCCTCTTGTTTTTAATGCTTTCATTTAAGAACACATTGTCACATTGAAGGTTACGTACCTTCACCAGTTTATTTTCCAAGTCCCTCAGTCTCTTGTTGATATCTTCTTCATTTGATCGTGTCCCTGATGAGGTAGTATTAGTAGGAAAAATTTGCGTATTGAACCAGTCCCTTAGTGTAGATCTCCTTTCATTAATAGTGATTTCCTGCCTTATTTGGCCGCACAGAATAGATTCCTGTGTGTTAAACTGTTTATTAACAGCTTGTGTTGTCTTCTTTCATGCCCGTAGGTCTCATATTGCAGTTTCCTCATTCCCAGAACACCCCACATCTGTAGAAGGAGCCTGGTTGGTTCCCGTCCTTCCCGCACAGCCTCCTGGGTGTTGTAATTTCGCATTTTTCTTTCACACTTTTGACACCTCCTGAAACTAGAGGTGCCTTTAGAGAGTTTGTCAGCTATGAGAGAAGCTAAGGCCACCTGACACACACAGACAAACATACACACAGTCAAGACTTTTTTTTTTTACTGTAACAGAAAAGGAAGTGGGGAAATTATCAACTATGGTAAAAGGGGTTACCTGGAGGTAAAAGGGATACGTACCACTGATGGTACCTTACAGTACCTAACAGTAAAACAGAGGTAAAAACACATTCATGCACACACCTAAAGGGATCTAGAGGAGTGGGTAGAAAAAAATAGAACAAAGAACAGAACTTAAAAGTTAGATATTAAGAAAAAACTAACTTACAGCTAGAAGAAAAGCCAAGGTTCAAGCGGTTAGTTAAATGCGTCTGGCACTACGAAGTGGCAAATGAGATCTGAGGTAATTTGGTGAGTAGCATTATGGGTAGAGCATAGCTCGAGAGTTTTTGGAAGGCACAAGCTGGATTAATGGCAGAGTCAGTTCCGAGGCTCAGAACAGAGTCCATAACCATGGCTTATTGAGGACTGACAACAACAGATAAAACGTTGTATACTCATCAAAATATTCCACTTGTGTTGTCCATTTTCATTCTTCCTCATCTGTTGGTTTTGGATCTGACCTTTGGATCGGACTCAGCTGCATTTTCCAGCTCATGGAACATTAAAACTCTACAGCTCCTCCCTTACCCATAATGCCCAAGTCACCTAACATATCTCAGATCTTGTTTGCTGCCCATTAAACCTGTAAGCATTAGGAAATGATAAAGCAACAGAATCTGGAACTCAAACAAAGAAACAGTAGTTCCCTCCAGCATCTTTCGATCAGTCCAATTATCAAACAAGGAGGAGGTCGGCGGCAGGGAAGTTGAGGAAGAATGAAATTGGACAATACAAATGGAACATTATGGTTGAGTACATAACTTTTTTTTATCTGATGTTATCATTTTCAATCGTTGCTCAACTCTTAGGACACAGACCCCAGCTAACTAAATCTTGGGAGAACTCTAAGGAAGGATATTCCTGAGCACCTCTGAGCCACAGGATGCTTTTCTCCTAGAGATCAGATCCAATCTGTAATGAGCAATAAAGGTATGAAGATTAGCCAAAGCTGCAGTTGCACAAATACCACCCAATGAAAATCTGGATAAAAAGGTGGACATTGCCATATACCTTGTGCAGTGTGCTTTTGGTGGTTTTGGTAAAGACAAGCCCAATTTTTTGTAAAGAAAGGTCATACATTCAGTTAATCATTTGGATAAATTCACTTCAAAAATGGTTTGTCTAATTTTGATTCTGAAAAAGAGACAAACAATTGTTATTATTTCCTCAAATTTTTGGTTCTATGTAAATAAAATGGCAATTGTCTGTGAACGGCCAACAGATGTAACATATATTCTCTTTCATTAGAAAAACATGGAAAAAAGACTGGAAGGTTGATAGTTTGATTGATATTGGTTTCTGACACCACCTTAGGAAGAAAGGAAGGGTTGGATCCATAATGATACTCTAGCCTTATAAAAAATCTTATAAGGAGGTTTGGATGACAGGGCCTATAATTCTGATCATAATAGCCACTAAAAGTATAATTTTCCAGGTCAAAAATTTCAGCTCACACTTAGTTGATGGTTCAAATGGGGACTGTGTTAAAGATTGTAAAACAATGTTCAAATCCCAAGGAGGAGTGGAATATTTTAATGAGGGGGTCTAAGAAGAAAAGTTCCCCTTAGAAACCTTTGCAAAATTTGGAGGATACCAAAGATGAGTTATTTATTTAGATATGAAAATTGGAAATGGCAGGTAGTTGTACTTTTACAGTAGAAGAGCTAGGACCTTCATTAAAAATAGTAGATAAACATTCAAGAGCTTTAGGAACCTGTGCTGAAGAGGGGTCTGGATCCTTTTGTTTTGCCAAAAGACAAATCTTTTCCCTTTACTTCTGTAAAGTTTTGTAGTGAAAGGTTTGTGAGGTGATAAAAGAATGTGACGGATGCAGAAAGGAGTGCCTGGACTGTCTACCAATCAATGGAAGTGAAGAAACCATGCAGTCAATTTTAGGCCTGGTATGTTTGGATGTGTCATGTCTGTCGGGTGAGACAGCAGGTTCGGAGTTTGATCCAGAATTCATGGAGGATGAAGTAGATGAGGCCAAAGAAAGGGAAAACAAATCTGATGAGGCCAGTAATGGGCAATGAGAATAGCTGTACTCTTCAATCGAGATGCTTTCTGGAGAAATGCGGGGATTAGAGATAATGAGGGGGAGGCATAAAGGAGACCAGGGGGGGCAACTGTGAAGGACAGCACTCCTTGGTGACTCCCCTGGTGGGGGGATCAGGGCAAAGAACCTGCTGCACTTGTTGTTGAGGGGAGATACAAAGAGACTGCAGCATGGCTGACTCAATCGATGAAAAATCCTTTCCACAGCCTTCATATTGAGGGACCACTCATGAAGTATTAGAATGGACCTGCTTAACTTGTCTGCACTCATTTTGGATTTCCACAGAATGTGCACTGCTATCAGACATCAATTGGATGAGATGGCCCATTGCCACACTCTCATATCTGCTTGACATAGGGGGGTAAGATCTAATTCTCCCTTGTTTGTTGTACCAGACCACCAACATATTGTCTGTCTGAACTGCAAAAGTCTCAGTGGGGAGAGGGTCTTGAAAGGCTGCAACACTAGGAGGACAGCTCTCATTTCTAGGACAGTGATATGCATATTGGCTTTTTCGGGGACCATGGGCCTTGGACTGTCTTTCCCAAAAAGTGCCTCTCCCATGTGATCTGGGAGGCATCCGTGGTCACTACAGCCTTGGGCTGGGAGAGAGCAAAGGGTTGACCTTCTTGTACTTCACTGGAGTGTATCCACCATAAAAGATAATTTTTGCAAAATAGAAGTTATGTTCTTACCATAACGTTCCATGTTAGTTGTCTTCTTCTCGCCTTCTTCTTGCTGGATGGGTTCGGAGCCGACCTCGGCTCCGACTCGGCCACTGTAAAAGCTCGAGAGTTGGTTCCACCGGCTCGAGGTTCCCCTTATATCCCACAATGCTAGGCGAGAGTTACCTCAGATCTCGTTTGTAAGCTAACCCCAGCTTATAATAGTAACAGAATAACTCTAAACAGAGTCCACCTCTAACAACAGGAAGAAAGAAGGGTGACCTACATCCTGAATCAGGAAATATGCATAACAGCATATGCCTAAGAAAGAGGTGGTAGAAAGAGAGGTCACAATCACAACTCCTCTAGGTCTGTCCAGGCCAGGGGGAAGGAGGGTGGGGCTTAAGAAGAAGCGAGAAGAAGACAACTAACATGGAACGTTATGGTAAGAACATAACTTCTATATGTTAAGTTGTCTATCTCGCCTTCATTCTTGCTGGATGGGACCGCGTCCCTAGCACCTTGTCCCGGGTGGCCTAACGGAACAGACTCCTGAGAACAGTGGAACCAAAGTTAGCTCTATGCCTAGAAGCTAAGTCCAACTTATAATGAGAAATGAAAGTGTGAGGAGTAGCCCAAGTAGCCGCTGCACAAATGGTGTCAATAGGCAGTCTGTCTTGGAAGGCTAAGGAAGTAGCCAAAGCTCTGGTGGAATGGGCCTTAGGTTTAGTAGGCAGTTTTTGGTGTCTAATTTCATATACAAGGGAAATCAAAGATGTTAGCCATCTGGATAATGATACCTTTGAAACTGAAAGTCCCTTTCTGCTTTCTGCAGAGGAGACAAACAGCTGATCAGATTTTCTGAATTGTTTCGTTCTATCCAAGTAGTACCTCAATTGACGATGAACATCCAGGCAGTGTAATTTTTGTTCAGACCTATTGGAATATTCTGGAAAAAAGACAGGGAGGTCAATGCTTTGATTTAGATTTGACGTCGAGACCACCTTAGGCAAAAAGGACGGGTTAGTTCGTAAGGATACTCTGTCCTTATGAAACAATAGATAAGGAGGTCGACAGCTGAGTGCTTGAAGCTCTGAAACTCTTCTAGCTGAAGTAATAGCTACCAGAAAAAGAGTCTTCCATGATAGCAATTTTAAAGAACAGGAGACTGCAGGTTCGAAAGGGGGAAGAATCAAAGATGCAAGAACTAAATTTAGGTCCCAAGGAGAAAGAGGATTTCTTATAGGAGGTCTGAGAAGAAAAACTCCTTTCAAAAAGGCTTTGCAAAGCTTGTGGGACATTAAGGCAGAATCAGAAATACCCACATGAAAGTTAGAAATAGCTGCCAATTGAACTTTAAGTGTAGAGGGAGATGAACCTGCATGGAAAAGTTCAGCTAGAAAATCAAGGACTAATTGGATGGAAGCAGTGAAAGGATCTATGTCCTTTTCTTGAGCCCAATATGTGAAGCGTTTCCACTTGCTCAAATAAATCTTCCGAGTGGAAGATTTATGGGAAGCTATCAAAATATCTCGAACAGAGTGAGATAATTGAGGAAGCCTGGCTAAGGTTGGAACTGGAGGAACCAAGCAGTGAGGTTCAGAGAGGGGAGGGAGCGATGTAACTGACCCGACTGATGGATCAACAGATCTGGAACTAGGTCCAGATGCCACGGTCGCTCCAATAGAAACTGATGTAGAAAGGGGAACCACACCTGTCGAGGCCAGTAAGGAGCAATGAGGATCAATAAGGCCTTCTGAACGATAGCTTTCTGTATCACTTGAGAGATTAGTGGGAAAGGAGGAAATGCATACAGAAGTCCCCGGGGCCAAACTTGGACTAGAGCGTCTCTGCTGGGTTGGCCTGGTAAAGGGAATAGAGTGAAAAATTCTCTGCACTTGCTGTTTTAGGGAGTAGCAAAAAGATCGCAGCAAGGCTGACCCCACTTGAGGAAAATTTCTCTCACAACAGAGTCTTTCAGAGACCACTCGTGAGGCATGAGAATAGCTCTGCTCAACTTGTCCGCAATTTGATTGGACTTCCCGGGGATGTGCGTTGCTATCAGAAATCGCTGAGAAGAAATCGCCCATTGCCACAGTCTGAGTGCTTCTCGACACAGGGGTATGACCTGGTTCCGCCTTGTTTGTTGATGTACCACACTACAGACATATTGTCTGTCTGGATTGCAATCGTTCCCAAGGGAAGAGAGTCTTGAAGGGCTTGCAACGCTAAAAGCACTGCTCTCATCTCTAGAACATTTATGTGCAAGTGGCATTCGTTTGGTTGCCATGTGCCCTGGACCGTCCTGCCCTGATAATGCCCCCACCCGATCAGGGAGGCATCCGTTGTCAGAGTAGCAACCGGAGGGTGGAACAAAGGGTCTTCCCAATAAGAGCTGAGGGAAGACATCCACCACATGAGATGATTTTTGCACGCCATGCGTGATCATAATGGTGTGAGACATTGGAAGTTCCTGGTATGACCATTGAGTAAAGAGCATCCATTGAAGGATCCGCATGTGGAATCTGGCTAATGGAAGCAGAGGTATGGCAGCCGCCATAATTCCCAACACTTTCAGAACTAACCTGGCTTTGATTCTGTTGTTGTTGAAAAGGAGTGAGACCAGTTTGTGAATGTCTGTTATTCTCTGATGTGTTAATCTCGCAGACATGTCTACTGTATCTAGATTTGCGCCTATGAAAGTAATAGCACGACAAGGCGACAAAACAGACTTTCCGCAATTTATTGAAATGCCTAGCTTTTGACAAATGCGAAAAGTGTAATCCCTGGCCATCAGAAGGAGATGCTTGGTGGGAGCTGTGAGGAGCCAGTCGTCCAAATATGGAAACACCTGGAATCCTTGTCGTCTCAGGTGAGAAGCTACCACTGCCATGCATTTGGTAAACACCCGGGGGGCAGTGGTGAGACCAAAGGGCAGGGCCCTGAACTGAAAATGACTGGTTCCCAGCCTGAAGCGGAGGAATCTTCTGGAGCGTCTGTTCATTTTATGTGATAGTACGCATCCTGAAGGTCTATAGAGCACATCCAGTTTCCTCTGCCCAAGAGGGAAGAATGGATTGCAGCGTGACCATCCGAAATCTTGTTTTCTTGACTGATTTGTTCAAGATACTGAGATCCAAAATTGGTCTCCAGTCCCTGTTTTCTTTGGAACTAAAAAGAACCTTGAGTAGATTCGGATCCTTGTTGGTCTGCTGGAACTGGCTGAATTGCTCTTTTGCAAGCAGTTTTGAAATTTCCAAAACCGCTAGATCCCTTTGAGCGGGTGGAACATCTGGAAGGGATTTTTTGATTGGTTTGGAATGCGAAGAAAGGGGATAGAATAGCCTTCGGAAATGATGGACTGTACCCATTTGTCTTGAGTCAGGGATAGCCAGGCTTCTGGGTACAGTGACAATCTTCCCCCGACTGCCTCCGAAGATGGGCAGTCGGGCAACACCTCAGGGATGCTGAAAGGGCTTGTCAGAGAAGGCTTCCCGATTGCCCTGGTTCTGCGGACCCCCCCTGCCCCTAGGGCGACGTCTACCATTGTTATTCCCACCTCTGCCTCTGGCGGGGAACGACTCTGTGCGTCAGGCTAAGTCCCTTGAGATTGTTTACGGAACCACATCTTTCCACCTTTCTGGCCTTTGGGGTAAGGCCTAGAAGGAGTAGAAAAACGGACTCCGACGGCAGAAAGGGTCTTGCCATCAGTTTCACACCTAGTCAAGGTTTCTTTCACTTGAGGACCAAAGAGAGATGATCCATCAAACGGGAGTTAGTGAAAGACGCCTTGAAGGGGTCCGCAAAATTGCATAGCCGCATCCAGGCATGCCTACGTAAGGCCACACCTGTCCCTGCGGCTCTACTCGCTCCATCAGCCGTAAGAAAGAAGACGCATGGAGGAGTTGGTTATGGAGTTAAGGGTAGCCAGCTGCGTGTTCATCTTATCTTGAAAACCCGCAGCTGTAGGGTCCTTCAACATTTCACTCGCTTCCTTGATCAAGTCCCTTTGAAGACGAGTAAAATGGCATAGGTAGTTCAGCTTAACGCATGGTAAATGTTGCTGACGAGAACATCCGCTTCCGCACCTGTCCATGGACCTAGATTCCTTGTTAGGTGGATGGACAGGTACTGAAGGATCAGCTAGCTCCTTCTTAGTGGCAGCAGCTACCACCATAGCATCCACAGAAACTCCTTTTGTTAAGAACTGTTTGTCTGCTGGTGCAGTTATGAACTTGGAGGGTCTCCTGGGAGTGGGGTCCACTGAATCAGGAGCCGTCCATGCCTTCTTAGCAACCACCTGCATGAGGGGGTCAAAGGGGGGGGACACCCAGGAGGTGGAAGGGCGAGAGCCAAACGCCTCAAGATGCACAGATTCATCCTCCGAAGGGTTGAGGGCTGGCCAATTTCCCCTCTGTTTCAGGATCTCTAGAATGTCTGCAAATGAGACATCTTCAGAAGGGGAACGGGGGGAACCCTCAGAATCATCTAAATCTGTGTCCGACGTGATGGACTCAGGTGAGTCAATGTGTTTCCTCTTACACTTCCTCTTCCGAGGGGGCTCTTCTGCCAAATCAGGAGAGGCCTCGAAGAGGATGAAATCCCACATGGGGTTCCTGAGGAGCTGGCTCTCTGCGGTCCGGGATGAGGGAGTGAGTCGACTTGACCTGAGGCACCGTAGAGGGAGGGGCGGACGGAGCCGATTGTGGAGTAGAGCCAGGCTCTAACACACTCCGCATGACCTCGAATGCACCCCTGTCAGGCAAAGCCAGAGGACCCCGCCCGAGAAGCTAAGAACCTCCTCGGCACCGACAGTGATGGCTCCGAGGTCGATGTCGGAGCCGAACTTACCAGCGCGAAGCACCGAGAGGGAGAGGGGTCGGACAAGGGTCCGATGCCACTCACCCCTCGGAGCCGACGAGGGAAGTCCGCCGAGATTCTTCCAATGAAGAAATCGAGCCGACGACGGAGCCGAAGACAATTGTATCGGCTCCGACGCTATCACAGTCTCGGTTCCGACGCGACCCGCCCGAGCTCAAGAGAGTCAAGGAGGAATATATTGATGGACCGGGGCAGGCATCGACTGATGAGTCGGGCTCTGAAGCATCTGGGCCAGTGCCTCGGACTTAAGAAGTCGACTCACTACCCTCTGAAGGTCATGATCCGACAGCCTCGATGACCTAGAGGAGTGAGATCTTTGACTCCGTTCAGACAGCAGGGGAGATCCTGGAGCCGAATGAACGGAGCCAAGGGATGGTGACCTGGACCTCTTCCTAGTTGTCGGCTCCGAAGGTCTGGTCGGAGCCGACACGGGAATTTCTAATACCTCGGCTCCAACCGGAGCCGAGGGAACCACAGAAACTGTGGACTGAGACTCATCGGCTCCAGCCGGAGCCGATGTAGGCAGAGGTTTAGAAACCTTAGGTCTCGGCTCAGTTGTCGGAGCCGAAGACCTAGATGCCTTAGAGGGCTTCCCTGTAGATACAGAAAGGGAATCCTCTGGCTTGAGTAAGCCCCTTAAAATTAATTTATTTTTTCTTTCCTTCAGGACCCTGGGGCTGAAGCCATGGCACACAGCACAGGAGTCCTGCAGGTGCAAAGGTCCCAGACAGTAGACACAAGAAGTGTGAGCGTCAGTCAGAGACATTTTCTGACAGCACGCATCACACTTCTTGAATCCGGAGACCTTTGCTTCCTTAGACATCTCTAAAGGTGTAATCACACACACACACAAACACACTAATTACACCCTGTCAAGATTAAATTATAATAAACCACTAACTAGGTTTTTAAAAATAAGAAATAATACACACACTCCACTAGGGAAAGAGAAAAGGCCTGTAGGCCCAAGGGAAGAACTTAAAGTTCTTGAGGGAAAAAAACGGAAATTTTTTAGAAGGGGATAAAGATTTCTCTAAACTAAGGGAAATAAGTAAAATATTAAAATTAAAGGGGTTTTAATAGACTAACTTACACAAGAAAAGTCACTTACCAAGAACCGGTAGAAAACCAACACCTCGATAGCTGTAGCGGCAAACGAGATCTGAGGTAACTCTCGCCTAGCATTGTGGGATATAAGGGGAACCTCGAGCCGGTGGAACCAACTCTCGAGCTTTTACAGTGGCCGAGTCGGAGCCGAGGTCGGCTCCGATCCCATCCAGCAAGAATGAAGGCGAGATAGACAACTTAACATCCAGTGTTATTTTGATCTGACTGGATAAAGGTTAGTAGAAGATGGACCACTGAGTTGCCATGCTCCCTGAAAAATCCTCATGTGATACCTTGCCAACAGTACTAGGATGACTGCCAATGAGATCAATCCCAAAGCTTAAAAGATTATTTGAGCTGAAAGAGAAGAACTTTGAATGATCTTTCCAACATGGAAGTGAATAGCCTGAATTCTTGACAGAGGGAGACAGACTGAGTGACCGTGTTGAGAGCAAGGCAATAATGAACTCCAATATCTGTGTCAGTTTGAGATGAGATTTGTTGTGATTGATTGAAATCCAAGGTAGGAGCATAACTGGAGTATGAAGTCTTGATAGTATGCATCCTGGAGATCTATCGAGCACATCCAGTTGTCCTTGTGCAGAATAGGCAGAAAAGACTGAGCCATGAGAGTGTGGAACTTTGTGCATTGAACTGACTGATTCAGATTGCTGAGATCCAAATCTGGACTCCAGACCCCTGTTTTCTTTGGGAATAAAAAAAATCAAGTAAGTTCCAGACTCTTTCTGGTTTGGGGGTACTTCTTCGATGACTCTTTTTTTCTAGCAGCTTGTTTATCTCTAGTGCTACTTTCCTCTGACTAAGTGCAACATTGTGGATTTTGTTTACTACTAGTGGGGGTGGATGGGAAAATGGTATTATATAACCTCTGGATATTACCCTCTGTACCCATGAATCTTTTTTAATTTCTAGCCAGGCTCTCTGGTGCAGGGATAAATGATGGGGTCTTCCACTGCAGTTTCTTCCTCTGCCCCAGGGAAACTGTCTTCATGTGGATCTTGTAAGGGACACTGGGACTTTCTTAACCACATTTTCCATCCAACTCGTTGTTTCCTAGAAATGTTTTTTTGAGGGGTTGAATAATGTATGCCCACACCAGACAGGGTTTTTCCTTCCTGCTCATACCTGGAGAGTATGTCTTTAACTGTGTGACCAAATAAGGAACTTCCGTAAAAAAGAGCACTGATGAAGGACGCTTTGAAGGGTTCTGCAAAATCACACAACAGCATCCAGGCATATCTCCTGATGGAAATGCCCAAATCCGCCGCCTGTAGGGTACCTTCAGCTGTGTGGGAGATGAGCCTCGTGGATGACTTTGAAATGGACTAAGGGTATCCAACTGCGAGGAAATAATGCTCTCTGCATCAGAGGATATGGTCCCAATGAGGGATCTGGTAAGTTCCTTAATCAAATTTCTATGGAGTCTTATGAAGTGTGCCAAGTCATTCAGCAACCGAATGGCAAAGGTCACCAAAACATAGACATGCTTCCCAAATCTGTCCAGCACTCTAGACTCCCTGTTCGGTTGGGCAGAGGAACTTTATTCCACTAGTTCCTCCTTTGTGGCTGCCACTATGACCATGGCATCAACTGGTAATCTCTTGCATCAAAGCTTTCTGTTCTTCGGTGGTGCCAGGATCCTATCTATTCTCTTGGGGATTGGCTCAATGGTGTCAAGCTCCCTGTATGCCTGTCGGGAGACCAAGTCAATGAGCTCATCGGCAGGTGGAATCACCCAGGAGGTAGACAGGCCAGCTCCAAAAGCCTCCAGGAATACAGACTCCTCTTGGGAATGGTTGTTTGGAGACCAACCACCCCTTTGCTGTAGGAGTTCTAAGGTGTCTCCAAATGAGACATCGTTGGGTGGTGATCTTATTTATTTTATTTATTTATTTATTTACAATTGTTGACTGGGAGTGTCCGACTGGACGTAGTTTTATTTTAAGCGGAGACCTGGGGAGAAAAGCTCCACAGTTAAAATAAACAGAGAGTAGTTACATTGGATTATACAGCGATTAACAATTAGATTAACACAGCAATTGATTACAAACATATTTACAGATGAAGAACATAGTACATCAGTGGACAACTAGAATTTTTATCTGTGAAGTACATAACAGACATTAACAAATATAGATGAAGAACATAGTACATCAGTAGACAACTAGAATCTTTATCTGTGAAATACATAACAGACATTAACAAATGTTACAAAAAATAAGTTCCTGCTGTATAATAAGTACTAGGCTTATGAGCATCTGAGCTTGCTATAATCAAGGTAGTTAGTGGGGTGGTCCTAGAGGTTAAGGACAGTTTTATCTGATGAAGTCCTAGAGGTTAAGGACAAAAACGCATGTGTTTTTTAATAAAAGCGTTAAAGACGTTGAAGGTGTCACTTTCGTGGTGTGGAATAGAAATTGTACTGCTTGTCGCTCTACGGCTTTTTTTGTTTTGAGTTGTTTGGTTGTAATTGAAAGCCGCACTTTTTTGGTTTTGACATAACAGACATTAACAAATGTTACAAAAAATAAGTTCCTGCTGTATAATAAGTACTAGGCTTATGAGCATCTGAGCTTGCTATAATCAAGGTAGTTAGTGGGGTGGAAAGAAAGGTAGTGGTTGGATGGAGTGGGAGTTGCAAGGGCATAGCCAGCATGTTTTTAGGTGCGCTTTTAGTAAAGTTTTGAAGTGGGTGCATGATGGTACAGAGGAAATTGTGGGCGGGAGGGAGTTCCATAATTTGGCTATGGTGCAAGAGAATAGTGCTTCACCAGCAGAGTTATTGGCTTTAGTGATCTGCAAGTGATTTTTGTTGCTGGATCTTAGTGGTCTGGTGGTGCGATAGGGTTGGAGTAGATGCTGGAGGGATGGGACATTTAGTGGATGGTTTACTAGTTTATGGGCGAGTGAGAGTTGATACCACTGAAGGAGGTGAGGGAGTTCAAGCCAGCCCAATTCAGAAAGTGAGAGACAGTGGTGACTACGGTAGGATGCCCCTGTGGCGAATTTGGCGATTTTGTTGTAGCAGGTCTCTAGCTTATTTAGATCGCATTGCCTTAGGTTGGTATATATTGGAGAGGCATAAAGGAGGGTGAAGATAAGGTGGGAATTTGCTATTGAAATCTTTGCTGCTTTGATGAGAAGTTGCTTATTTCTGTATAATGCTCCTAGTTTTTTTGTGGACTTTTTTTATGGTCATGGATATGTGAATGTCAAATTTTAGTTTATTGTCTATTTCCACTCCTAGCAATTTGGAGTGTTCAGTTGGGTATATAGTGGTGTCTTTTGCTGTGATGTTAAAGTGAGAGTTGTGTTGAGTATGTTTGGTGGGTTGGAAGATGAGTAGTTTAGTTTTGTTTGGGTTGAGCATTAATTGGGCATCGGATAACCAAGTTTCAACAGAGGAAAAGGCTTCCTGTGTGACTTTTTGCAGTTTGGGTAGGGACTTGGCTGAGCAGATGATGGTTGAGTCATCTGCGTATTGTATGAGTGTGCCATTTTTGGTGGCAGAGGCTAGATTATTGGTGAAAACAGAGAAGAGTAGGGGTCCAAGGATGGATCCTTGGGGAACCCCTACAGAGACAGGTAGTTGGGGAGTTATGTCATTCTGCCATACAATGGATTGTTGGCGGTCAGACAGGTAACTGTGAAACCAGTTGGTGACTGATTGAGAGAAGGATAGGTTATTGAGGACAGCGATGAATTGTTTGTGTGGGACCATGTCAAATGCTTTAGATAGGTCCAGTAGCAGAGGAGAGATAGCCATTGTTTTTATGCTGAAGGATAGTGTTAGTAAAGGAGAGTAAGGCAGTGGTGGTGCTATGGTTTGGTCGGAAACCATGCTGAGTATTGGAAAGGAGGTTGCTAGTAAGGAGGTAGTCTGAGACCTGAGAGTGTATGCATCTCTCTAGTATTTTGGAGAGTGGAGAGAGAATAGCTATGGGATGGTAACTGGTTAGTTCTGTGGAGGGGCCGCCTTTGTGGAGGGGAATTATATGTGATACTTTCCACAGTGTGGGAACGTAACTTTTTGACAGAGATCGGTTAATCAAGATGGATACTGGGTAGGCCAGAGCATCAGCTGCGATTTGTAGGTATTCACTTGGGAGCTTGTCTGCTGCTAATTTGGTGGGCTTAAGTTTAGTTAAGAGTTTTTTTTATGTTGGAGGTAGGTACAGGAGAAAAAGAGAAGGCAGTGGGGAGATTACTAGTTGAAGGTGTGGGTTGGAGGAGAGGGGGGTTGTGTTGTTTAGCTAGTGATAGTATGGTTTGTGTGAAGTGTGTGTTGAATGAGGTAGCAATATTTTTGGGGGAGTGAGGGATGTTAGGAGGAGAGGTACTGACTTTACCTGGGTGGAGGATGGAGTTTATGGAGGACCAGAATTCTTTGGGGCTGTGTTGGAAGGAGTCTAGGGCAGACTGGTAGTATTGGAATTTGTTGTGTTTTATTAGCTTTTTGACTCTATTACGTAATTCTAGGAATTTCTGTCTAGTTGAGGGGGTTTTGGTTTTGTGACAGTACTCCCAGGCTTTATCCCTGTTTTTCATTTCTGACTTAGTGGTTTTCTGTAGCCATGGGGAGGGTTGTGCTCTGGTTCTGGAAAGTCTTATGGAGGCACGGTAATTAAGGATGCTCAGGAAGGTAGTATTAAAAAATTCAACTGCGTCATCAAGACTGAGGTACTTTAGAGGATGCCAGTTACATTCTTTGCAGGATGAGATGAATGTGAGTGGGTTAAAGTTTAGTTTTTTACGTATTTGACGGTACATGTCAGGTTTAGCTTGGTATAGGTATTTTTTGAGTAGGAATGTTGGGGAGTGATCGCTGTGGCTATCTGATAAGCAGCCTGTTATATATGATTGGGGGCTCTTACTGACTAGTATCCAATCCATGGTAGTGTGCTTGCTGGAGTTTTTATTTATCCTGGTTGGCGACTGGACTAGTTGGGTGAAGCCATGAAGGTTTACATGATGGGTTGGATGGTTGCCAGAACAGGACTGCCAGTCAATATTGAAATCACCTAAAATTATAGTTTCTTGGGGGAGATGGTGGGTAGACCAGCTGAGGTGGTTTTCTAGTGGAGGGATGTTTTGGCCAGGTGGGAAGTAGCATCCAATTATGCTGATGGTTTTGTTTTTGTTTATTCTGAGGATGGTATATATTATTTCTTCATTGCCTATTTGTGGAGGTGATGATTTTAAGATCTGGATGTTTAGATGCTGTTTAAATATTATAGCTACACTGCCTCCTTTCTTGTTTAGCCAGTCTACTCTTAGTATGCCGTAACCGGTAGGGAGTATTTGCTCACTGGTAATGTTTTTTTGAGGGGTTGAGGGGTTCTTGGGAAACCTTTCTCCTCATTAAAGATGGTATCTTCTTTGGCAGGCTGTTGTTGAGAGTCCAGGTGCCTCCTTTTGCACTTCTTTCTGAGAACTTCCTCAGTGGGATGCTTCCGACAAGTGTCAGAAGAAACTAGTATACTCTGCTGGGTATCCTGGTTGCTAATTTGGGCTGGCTGCCCCAGTGGCACAGTTGGTTAAGGCTTTAGATGCAGAGATGAATGGAGTTGGGTAGTCAGAGACAAAGAAAGAAGATAAATCCGAACTCTAGGAACACAGAAAGCGCTCTTCACTACCTCGAATCCAGAATGTCTCAGAGAGAAGGAGACCGATAGCCCCGAGAAGACATGCTTTTGAACCGTAGGCTCCTTCCACCCCAAAGACAGACTACTCAAGGAGTTGACACCAACACCCTAAATCCAGCGTGGATGCTACAGCTCGGAGAGTTGTCCTGCTCTGAAGTGCTCAGTGCCAGTCAACTCAGAGATGCCAGAGTCGAGATACAGTATCTTCAAATCCAATGTGGATGACTCCGGAATCTTCAGATCCAATGGCTCCAAAAACAATGGTCAGATCGGAGAAGGTGCCAATAACAGGAAGTAGTACTAATAAGGATCTCCTGACCCAATGGGGTCAGAGACGGAAGAACCCCCACCTGCATCAAGAGGAACTTCCTCATCATCCTGTTCACATCTGCTTTGGTCAGACTCTTGGAAGAACATATAGGAGATGCTGCTGAAGATGGTTTGGAATGGTGATGCCTCTGAGAACATTCCAAAAGAGGGGAAGGTAGAAGACAGGAGATCATATCTGGGATCAACTGTGGTGATCGGATCCTAGGTGATTTTTCTGATCTAGACTTCGGATATGAAGGGGTCAGATCTGAAGCTTTAGAAATTTTAGAAGAAGGTTCAGAACCCGGATGCAAAGAAATGGTTGGATCTGGGGAATGCTTTCTTGAATCCTTTTTGTCAGATTTTTTTGGGGGTTTGAGCTCCAGATCATGTTGATGTAGATATGGAGGACAGCAAAGCTCTAGGAAGGCTCTAGGGTTAAAAGCCTCACAAATGTCACAGTTAGAATCAATGGGAATTTATGGCCACAGGCCATACATTTTTCAAAACCTGCAGGTTTCTCAGCCATTTTTCTCACAAGAAAAAATACTATAAAGAAGGAATTAAGGAAAAGATTTTTGTGTTTTTTTTTTTTTTTTGGTAATAGAAAAGGAAAAAAAAGGGGGGGGGGATACCAACAATGGTAATTAAAGAAGTAATTAACAGTATGCTAAGGAGAGAATACCAGAGATGGTAATTAAGAATCACATGAGTAAGAAAATAACTTACTGGTAAAAGGGAAGAAGTGCTAGAAAGATGTAAATATTATAAAGGAAATAGGTTATAAAGTTATATAGTTATAAAGTTCATAGGTTCATAGGTGTGTACTAGGATAATGACCCTGGGGCCTTTACAAGCCTAGCCATAGGATTACCCTGGCATCGTGCCACCCGACCTTAGTTCATAGTGCCTCTGTCGAGTAGAGCCACTAGAGTTATCCCTGGGATGAATTTTCTATTTCTCATCCACTCATCAAGATTTCTCTGGAAGAGGGTCAGCAAGGTATTCTGCTTGACATGTATGGGAAGTCTAGTCTATAGTATGGGCAGTTTCTGGGTTATGAACCTGTCCCTCCAGTAGGTTCTGTTGATCATGGTAATGAGGTTGAGGTCTCTGCAGCATGTGGTGTGGAGTTTTTTGAGTCTGTCCATATAGGACACGTGTTTAAGGCCTAGGATCCTCTTTGTGAGTTACTTTGGCGGCCTCTCCAGTTGTTGCAGGTGTCTAGTGAGGTACATGCCAAATGGGCATTATACTTGATGAGTGGCCTAATGAGGGAAGAGTAGAGGGAGACAATGACCACTTTTTTCCTGGATGCAAAACCTTTAGTAATGAGATGTGCCACACAGAAGGACATTCTGACCACAGTGACAATGTGGTGATCAAAACAGAGGCTGCTGTCAACCTGTGTTCCCAGATGTCTTATAACGCCTTCTGTGTTCAGTGGACTACGATCAGTGTGGTAATTCATGCGAACCAGGTTTTCCCCCAAGTGGATGACGACACATTTTTTGGCATTGAGCTTAAGGCCATGGTTCCTACACCAGTCGTTGGTCTCAGTGAGGCCATTCTGTAGGATGTTCACATCACTTGAGGAGTTAATAATAGCTCCCAACTTGCAATTGTCTGAGAACTTTGTCAGCCAGAGTCCCTTCGTGTTGGACTTAGAGAAGTAGATACCAAACAGGAGAGGACCCAGGACCAAACCCTGTGGGACTCCACTCGTGACTAGTCAGCAGTCTGACTTGGAGTCATCTACTTTCACACTATGGGTTCTATCTGTGAGCCAGTATGCAATCTACCTAGTAATATAGGGGTTGATGCCTAGCTTAGTAAGTTTTTCTATGATTCCTGAGTGGGGAATAGTATCAAAGGCCTTGGCCAGATCAAGGTAGGCTGTATGAACCACATTGCCTTCATCCACAGCTCTGGTGACTGACTCAAAGAAGTCGACCAAGTTGAGCAGGCATGATCTACCCTTCACAAAACCAAACTGTGTGGAATCCAAAGTTTGCAGATCCATATATCCTTGTTTATTAGGTCCATGATTATACATTCCATAGCTTTGCATATCAGACTCGTCAGGCTAATGGGGCAATAGTTCCAGGAGTCTGTAGTTGCTCCTCCTTTGTGGCGAGGGATGACTGTAGCAGTGCGCCATTCAGTAGGGACAAAGTCTGAGATGAGGCTGTGAATGAACAGGGGGCACAGGTGAGGTGCCAGTTCACTCTGTAGCTCATGTAGAACACAGCCAGGGATATTGTCAGGTCCCATAGAAGCTGTATTCCTGGCCTTGGACAGTGCTGTTTTAACCTGTGCAGCAATAATACTGGGTGCCTGGCAATCTACTGGTATTGTGATTGGTCCTTTGGGGGGGGGGGGGTAAAGCTGGCAGTGAATCTGTCAGCCAGTATATTGGCAATATCTGTTGGCTTGGTATAGGAGGTATCATTTTGCAGTAGCTCAGAGAAAATCTGGGTATTGCCATGGAAATTCTTTATATAACTATAGAAGGCCTTGCGGTTGTCTTTACTATCTGTTGCAGTTGCTGTTTTCATAGCTAGCTTTAGAGGATTTGATAAGGGACCTCAACTTTTTGTTGAGGCTGATAAGGGAGTTTTTCTAGTCTTCGGACTTCACCTTATTCTGCATCAGTTTCCTCCTTCTATTGTAGAGTTTGTTTAAGACAGGGAACCACCAGATTGGCTTCCTTTTTTGGAGGAGATCGTCTTGGTTCTACTATGTATGGCGAGATCCATGCATTTATGTACGTGTTCGTACAGTGCATTGGTGTATGATTCTGTAGTCATGTAACTATTCGCCATTTGCATGGGTGCCCTGAAGTTAGCCACCTCTGTTTTTAGGAGCCCAAAGTTAGCTTTGGAGAAGTTTTGTGGGGGGTGATGTTGAGAGGGATGTGGATTTCCAAGGTGATTAGTTTGTGGGAGGAGCTGACTATTGGTGTAGAGCAATGGTCGCCCATGTTAGTAATGACCAGGTCAAGGATGCTGCTACCTCTAATGGGGGTAAGAATGACCTGGTCCAGGGCATTGGAATTAATGAACTCTAGGAAATGCTGAGCAGGAGTATTGGTACGAGTAGTTTTCCCAGATAATTGAGGGATAGTTGAAGTTGACTAGTATGAAAGTGTAAGGTTGGACCCTAACATTCTCCAGGGTGCTTAGGAACGTGGAGTGTGAGTCTTGGGACATGGTTGGGGACCTATAGCAGACTATGAACTGAATTGATGTCTTACCCAATGTGGGACATGGTTGGGGATCTATAGCAGACTATGAACTGAATTGATGTCTTACCCAATGTTAGCTGCACCTGAAGTATCTCTGATGCGTTATGTTGGGCTACCGGTCTGGAGGTGTGTGGTCCCTTTATGAATATGGAAACACCACCACCTTTGGAGTTGCGGTTCAGGTTCTGGGGCCAAAAGGTGTGGAATGAGTTATAGCCTGCTAGTGTAGTGGTGCTTTCTGCTGCCTTGAACCAGGTCTCTGTTACAGCACAAATGTCGATGTTCTCCATTTTAAGGAGTGCTTCGAGCGAGTGCATTTTGAGATTTAGACTTCTGGCACTGAGCAGCCTGACCCTCAGATTGCATTTGTTTGTAGCTATTACGGTGGTGATTTGGTCTTTGGAACATCGTCTAAAAAGGCACTATACAAGTGTCAAGAGTCTTGGCCAGTATCTGGAAGCCCAGTGGTGACAGATGCAGGGCATCTCTGGCAAAGCATTGAGGTCTGTCAATCATGTCACCCCAGGCAGACAGATACTGGATCTCCTTAGAATGACACCAGAAACTTAGCCAATTGTTGAAATCAGTTAATTTCTGCTTGTACTGTGGTATCATTCTAGGTGATGGTAGGATGCTGCTCAGGGCTAGGATCATACCTGCCTAGGCTACATAATCCAAGAGCTCCTCCATGTCTCTTTTCATGTAGTCTAGGGAGGTACGTCTCAGGTCATTAACACTCACATGTACAATGACTAAGTCATATTTGTAGCTGTTGTTGAGGGACCTGAGTACGTGCGTTATCTGGCAGATCCTGGCACCTGACAGGCAGCTGACTGTTACTTTCTCCTTATTCAACCTAGTGAGTGGGACATCAGTGTGCCTCATTATCAAGTCACCTATGACTAGTGTGTTGGGCATGCTGTTTTGCCTTAGGGGTTTTGGTTGAGTGGCACACTGTTTAGGAGAGTTATGTGTCTCGTGATTAGTGGTGTGTTATGGTGGTCGAGTGCATTTCTGCTTTGGAGGTCTCTCTGTTTGGGTAGATTTTTATTGAAAATTCTAATTCACATGAAAAAAGTTGCTATACTCAAGAGTATGCAGTGATCGCGTCTGAAAACTAAGGTAGCAAATGAGATTTGAGGTATGTTAAGTGACTAGGGCATTATGGGTAAGGGAGGAGCTCAAGAGTTTCAATGTTCCACGAGCTGGAAAAAGTGTCCGAGTTGGATCCGAGGGTCAGATCCAAACCCAACAGTTTAGGAATGCATGAAAATGACAACATCAGATCAAAAGTTACGTACTCACCATAAAGATGGATATGTGCTGTCCATTTTCATTCTTCCTCAACAGATGGGTCTCAGATCTGTCCTTCAAGATGGCTTGACTGTGTTCACTAGATTCAAGGATCCAACTCTCATGCTCCTCCCTTACCCACAATGCTCCACTAACTTAATGTGCCTCAGATTGAGTTTGCAGTCCCCAGAAAACAATAGTTTACTCTATAGAGAATCAATAGGAAGGAACTGCAGAAATAAAACTGGAGCCCAAACAAGGAATGAAGAGTTCTCAAGAAAAATTCCTTAGTTGTTCTCCAAGAAGAAAGGGAATGGGGGGTTAGGAGGGTGTGAAGTTGACAAATTAGGAAAATGGACAACACAGATCCATTGTTATGGTGAGTACCTAACTTTTGTACCCGATATTGTCATTTTCATTTGTTCCTCAACTGATGGGACAGAATCCCCAGCTAGGTGAACCATCAGTGGTCCTCATGGAAGCAGATTTCGGAATACTGCAGAGCCAAAGGCAGCTCTCTTTCTAGAAATCAAATCCAATTTGTAATGAGCAATACAAATATGAGCACTGGACCAAGTGGCAGCAGCACAAATGTCATCTGCTGAAGTTCTTGACCAAAAAGCTGAAGGGGTCCCCATAGACCTCATTGAATGTGCTCTAAGTGGCTTAGGCAAGACACACCTCTCTGTTTATAGACAAGAGATATGCAATCAGTGAACTATTTGGCTAAATTAACTTTGAAAACTTTCATACCCAATCTGCTATGAGAAAAGCAGACAAACAGTTGGTCAGATTTTCTAAAATCTTTGGTTCGATGAAGATAAAAATGATGTTGCCTATGAACACCCAAAATATGCCATACATATTCATCTTTAATGGAAAATTTTGGGAAGAAAACTGGAAGGTTAATGATCTGATTAATATTAGACTCAGAAGCCACCTTACGTAAAAAGGATAGGTTAGTACATAAATACATCCTATCCTTATGAAAAATCAGATGAGGAGGCTTGAACGAAAGGGCCTGGAGCTCAGGTAATCATGTAGGTGACATAATGGCAACTAGGAAAAAGGTCTTCCATGACAAAAACTTTAAATCTGATTTGACGGAAGGTCCAAATGGACTATGGGAAAACTTTGAAGTATAAGTCCCAAGGAGGCATACGGTCCTTGACTGGGGGCTTAAGTAAAAAGGCACCTTTTAGAAAGGTTTTCCACAACTTAGAAGAAGCTAAAGAAGCATGATTTCACCAGAATGAAAATTAAAAATGGTAGGCAGCTGGACTTTGATAGTAGAGAGGCTAGCCTTCTCTTTGAAAAGGAATGCTAAAAAATCTAGGACTGTGGAGACTGGGGCAGAAAAGGATCCAAATCTCTCTGCAGGGTCCAAATAGAAAATCTCTTCCATTTACTCTGTAAACCTTTCTAGTAGAAGCCTTTTGAAATGACAGGAGAATATGTCAGACCAGGGAGGAAAGCCTGGGATGTCTAGCCATCACTGGAACTGGAAACACCATATGGTTAGGTTCAGGCCTGTTATGTCTGGATGAGCCATCCCCATCGGATGAGTTAGGAGATCTGAACTGGGGTCCAGAGTCCAGGGCGGATACAGAAGAAAAGACCACAGAAAGTGAAACCAAATTTGATGAGGTCAAAAGTGTGCAATGAGAATTAATGAGCTCTTTAACCGGTAGGCTTTCTGCAGAAACATGTAGAGCAGAGGTAATGGGGGATAATCACAGAGGAGAATGGGGGGGGGCACTGTAAACTAGAACATCTCTTGGTGGCTCCCTCGGAGGAAAGATCAGGTCACAGAACCTGCTGCACTTCTTGTTATGGGGGAAGCAAAAAGATCACAATATGGCTGTCCCCACTGACGGAAAATCTTTCCTGCCACTTTAACATTGAGAGACCACTCGTGAGGCAGTAGAATCGATCTGCTTAGTTTGTCTGCAAGCACACTGGACTTCCCCAGTATATGCATTGCAATGAGAAAGTAACTGGAAGAGGTCATTCATCTCCACACTTTCACTGCCTTGTGACAAAGATAAGACCTGGTTTCCTCCAACTGTTGATGTACCAGACCACAGACATATTGTCTGATTGGACTGCAACTGTCCCGGAGGGATGAGCACCTTGAAAGGTCTACAGTGGTAGAAGGACAGCTCTCATCTCCAGGACATTGATATACAAATTGGCCTCTTCAGGGGACTGTCCTTCCCAAGAAATGCCCTGGAACCCCAGATGGGAGGTGTTCATGGTCACTGTCATTACTGGGAGAGGTAAGTCAAAAAGATGACCCAGAGAAAGTTTATTTGAACTGTGACGCCTGTGCCCTGGCCCAGTAATCAAGGAGCCTCAATCCTCACCACTAACACCAGTGAGGGACATGCACATTGGGAGAATGACAATTACACACACAGTAAAGTACAATTTCCCTTAAGAGCACACAGAGAATACAGTCAGCCTGGGGCTGGTTTCTCCCTCTCTCTCCAGATCCCCAATAAGACTCCCCACTAGCACAGCTAAAGGATTAAGATCTCAGCCAAGTGGTCAAGCCAAAACCTCCAGCACCCTCTCTGTCCAACCAGTGCTTTGCGTCCCTGGCCAAGTAGCTGATACACACACTTTCAGATATGATTTATATACAAACACACAGACATTCCTAGGGAAGGCTGGCACAGGTTCTCCAGCTATGCCCCCTTCTGCCCAGACTATATGGTAGTACTAACTGCCACCAACCACTTTTATCAGCTACTATAAAGGCCCTTACCAAAGGGTGTCCAATTCTACTGTGCAATGTTAATATTATCCAAATGGTAAGTGTGACTAAGGCTATTAACAGTAGCTTGTACAGTGTTAACAAATACATGCAAGTACTTTAAGAGCTTACCTATCTCTACACAAAACCAGACACAATTATAAGGTTTAAATATATTTAATAATAAAAACAAAAGACAATACTCATTAACTCAACACAGTGACAACAGAGTTCACAATTCACACAAAATACTTTAAAGCAACATAGCAGGACAGTCTCACATAACAACAGAAAACATCTAACTAATCTTGCTATATTCCTATCTCCAAGAGAAACTAGGTTCTAAATAACTTATTTACAGAGCAAAGCAAAGTGCTGGTGATGTTGCCAGATTCAGAACAAAATACAAAATGCGCTCTCTTTTTCTCTGAGATAGTTTTTAAATTGATAATATACATTACTGCTGAATCATCTCAGATTACATCATTCTTGTCATCTTTGATTTAGTTCCCAAGTTAATAGAACTTAAAATTTAACACCTCTTTGTGATCTTCAGCTGCCAGGAAGTCACAGAGCAATAAAAAACACTTTACATTTGAAACCTAGTAATTATCTATGTCACAAGACAACAGAAAGAAACCCTAGCTGTAGACATTCTGTCTCCTAGCTGAGATAACACAGTTGTAAAATTCTTTACTTATCAACTTTTCTTAGAGTTTTGCAAGTTATCTCTGTATAGTCTAACCCCTACCATGAAAACATACATCTGCACTGGCACACAGTTTACACACACATCTGCTCCCTTCCAGCAGGGTGCACTGTGGTTACATTTTTGAAACTCAACACATAACAGTTTTTTTACAGTTGTAAAACAAGACTGTGGATCATATTAAAATTAACAAATGACATAAGATTATTTACAAAATTCTATCTAGCTGAGCTGGCAACCTTCACATGAACAAATCCACCAAAGGAGGTGTTCCTTGCAGACTTGTTTAATCCTGACTGGAGTGCATAAGGGCTGTTGAAGAATAGACCACTGAACTGACAGAGTCCACTGCGGAATCCCCAACTAATATCTGGTGAATGACACTAGAGTTATTGCTGCTGCCATGGACATTAAGGCTTGCAAGACTAGTCATGCTGGAGGACAGGAATGTGAGATCATTTCCTTTACCTGGGACCTGGGGGTCTGTAGTATTTCTGGGGGAAGAGACACTATCTTGATTCACAGTGTCTAGATGAGCAACTATGAACTACAGGTTCTGCGTAGGTGTAAGATGTGACTTGCTGTAGTTGATTGTGATGTAGATGGTGACAAAACTGGAGCAATTAGTCCTTTGCTTGCAGAAGTAGATGCCTGGTTGAAGCAGTCAGAAACCAAGTTGTCCACATATGGAAACACCCGGACTCCTACCAATCTTAGGTGAGCTGTTACCACTACCATGCATTTGATAAACACCCTGGGGGCTGTAGTGAGACCAAAGGGCAGTGCTCTGAATGGATAGCCAGATAGCACCTGTGCATTTTGATGTGATGGTATGCATCCAGAAATCTATCAAGCACATCCAATTGTCCTGTTGCAACAGGGACAAAATGGACTGAAGCATGATCATCTGGAACTTTGAGCATCTTATGCACTGTTTTCATTTGCTGAGATCCAGAATGGTTCTCAAGTCACCTGTCTTTTTTTGGCACTAAAAAGAACGTTGAATAAATTCCAAATCCTATCTGGTATGGGGGGACTTCTTGGAATACTCTCTTTTTCTAGCACTGTTCTTATTTCCAGAGCAGCTGCCTCCCTGTGATTGGGTAGAACATTGGGGATCTTCTTCATTTTATGGGGGATTTTGAGACAATGGTATGAAATAATCTCCAGATATGATCCTCTGAACCCAGCAATCTGTTGTGATGGATGCTGAAGCTTCTAGATGCAGGGACAAGTGCCCCCAACAGTCTTCAGAGAAAATCAGCTGGGCAACCTTTCAGAACCACAGATAGGATATGCCTGCGAAGGAATCCTTGAAACCCTGGTTTTGCGGGACACCTCTGCAACAAGGATGGTGTCATCCATTAGAATCCCCCTCTGCCTCTGGGAGGAACAATCTCCTCATGTGTCCTTGAAAGGACATTGAGACTTATGACACCACATTTTCCTACCTCCTCATTGATTTTGTGAAAAGGGTCTCACAGGGCTACATAAATGTATCCCAAATGGCAGACAAGGTCTTTCCTTCCTGCTCACTTCTGGAGATTGTTTCTTCACTTAGGCTGAACAAAGAACAGCCATCAAATTGAGCACAGATGACCAAAGAACAGAATGGCTCCGCAAAGTCGCAAAAGCACATCCAGACATGTCTCCTGACAGCTATGCCCAAACTTGCTGCCCTTGAGGTACCCTCTGCAGCATGAGAAATTAATCTCATAGATGCGTTAGACATATGCTGAATGATAGCCAGCTGTGAAGAAACCTTATTCTGGTTCTCCACAGACATGGATATGGAAAGAGATCTGGAAAGCTCCTTTGTCACATCTCTTTGCAACCTGATAACATATGCCAAATAATTCAACCACCACAGGGCAAGGTCGCTGAGACATAGATGCACTTTCCAAATCTGTCCAAAGCCCTAGACAATCCTGTTAGGGGGTGGGCAAATGTGCCATGCTTTACAAGCTCTTTCTTAGTGGCTACTGCTACAACCATGGCTTCTACTCATCACCCCATGCTCCAGTGTGCTCTGTCTTTAGGAGGTGCTAAAAATCTATCTGGTCCTTCAGAAATCGACTCCACATTATCTGGTTCCTTCCAAGTATTCCCGTGAGATAAGATCTATTAGCTCGTCAGCCAGAGGGGTCACCTAAGACGTAACTGGACCAGACTCAATGGCCTCCAGGAACACCAACTACTCCAGGAAAGTGGGTTGGAAGACCATCCACCTTTCTGCTTTAAAAGTTCCAGTATTTCTCCAAAGGAGATATCTTCAAGTGAATATCTGGGGATTCTTCCTCCTCACTGAAATCAGTATCCTCAGTGCAAGATTCCTGAGAGGAATCCAAGTGTCTCTTTCTAGATATCCTCTTCCTAGTGACTTCATCAGTGGAATGGTCTAGTGAGGTATCAGAAGTGGCATGGGAGTTCCTAGGGACTGACTGGAGGCTTGTCCCAGTGGGATAGAGGTGAAAGGCTCAGAACTCAAACCCAAAAGGGGAACAGAAACGGAATCCAATAGAGGCAAGGTTGTCCTTTCTCTAGGGAGAGAGAAAGCCCTCTCCACTACCTCAAAAGGAGAGGATCTAGGAGAAACAGAGGCCAGCAGCAATACAGCCAAAGACCCCTGTGCTGATGAGCCCTGAACTCTCCCCAATCTCCAACCTTGAGGAGGGAGTTGGACCTGAGCTGCCAAGTACTGAAGCACCTAGGAGCAAGGACTGCTCTGATAACTTTGGAATCAACTCCAACCCCCCCCCCCGAGCCACCTCCAATGCTTCAGCTTGGAGAGGCTTCCTGCTTTGAAAGCATTGGATCTGGACAACTCAAGAACATGTTTGGAGTTGAAGAATGACCTGTCTTCAGATCTGATGAGGAAACCCTCAAGGATCTTGGATCCGAGGGCTCCGAAACCACGGGATGGATTGGAGAAGGAGATATGATTATCAGATCAGTGGACGGCAGGCTCATGGGCCTAACTGGGGACAGAGCTGGATAACCTTCATCTGCATTTGAGATCTAAGGAACTTCCTCATCACCCTATCTATCTCTGCTGCAGATAAGCTCCTGGAAGGCCTAAGTGAAGAGTTGGTAGATGGTAGCCTGGAATGTCTCATTTGAGTTTCTTGAAGAAAAGTTGAGTGGAGCAAAGGAGAGAGAGATTGGCTTCAGTGAAAACCTTGGTGACTGGATCTGAGGAGACCTACTTTTCCATGAAACAGGATCTGAAGGTGTCAGATCTGACTTTTTTAGGATTTTCGCAGAAGGCTTGGAGAATGGAGCTGATGCAGTAGAATGGACAAGGGATCTCTTCTTAGGGTCTTTATTCTTTGGGGTCTATTCAGGTTTCCCCATGTCAGACCTCTTGGAGGGATGGTTAAGCGCTAGTAGCTACAGAAGAAGAGGAAGAGGGAAGACGGCCTTTCAGCACTAATTTATTTTTCCAGTCATTAAGAGCCCTGGAATTGAAGCCATGTACGGAGTAATCTGCTTCCAAATGGACAGCAATGAAACAGTAGATACATTCCTTGTGGGTATTAGAATTGTGGATCTTATGCCCACAAGAAGTGCAGTTTTTTTTTTTTAAAACCAGTCTGTTATCTGCCATGGTACACAAATTTGAAGGGAAGAAAAGTAGTTTAACTCAGCTATAACAAAAGTTTGTTTGTAATAGTACAGAGCAGAATCATACCAACAATGCTAGGGGGTAGGAAAAAAAAGATTACAGAGAAGAAGCAAAAGTCCCAACAATGGTACTTCTTCAAGTACCCAAACAATAAAAGGGTAGGAAAAGAAGTGCCTGATGGATAGTAACTTGAAAACTATTCAGCTATTCAGCAGCAAGGGAAGACTGAAAGAAAAATATATATAATTTTAAAGGAGTAAACTTAGAACTGTAAGATACTGAAAAATTCACCCAAAGGTTCAAGAGAAGAAAATCCGCGTCTGAGCAATATGGCGGCAGACGAAATCTGAGGTATTTTAGCTTGGTGGGGCATTATGGGTAAGGGAGGAGCTTGAGAGTTGGATCTGTGACTCTAGTGAAAGCTGCCGAGCCTGATCCAAGGTCAGATCCAAGGTCAGATCCAAGACCCATCAGTTGAGGAAAGAATGAAAATGACATCATATTTTTAGATGACACAATGACTGCAGGGTCTACTTTAAGATTAGAAAACATATTTTTAAGACTGAGGTACTTTGAACAGCATATTAAGACTTTCTAGAAAGAGGAAAAAAACAAAACATAAAAACAACTCAGGAGTTAATAAAATCCACCAAAGCCAAGTATGAGGCTAAAACAGCTAACCAAGCAAAAAGACAGTCACAAGGTACTTTTTCATTATGTCCGTAATCTCAAAAGCACAATGCAGCAATGCACTCAACTGATTGTGACCGTTGTTACCCACTCTGAGGCTGAAGGTATAATGAACCTACTGGCTGAGAAATTTAGCTGTAACTTTACCCCCCCCCCCCTCTCTGCCGTCTGTTCCTCAAGATATACCTGAACCTGGCACACCTTCAGCAATCACACAAGACCAATCCCTAACAGTGTTATCCAAGGTTAAAAATACTGCATCAACGGTACTGAAAATATCCCTGGATGCATCTTAAATAGCATGAAGCACAGTTTAGCCACACACCTAACAACACTGTTTAATCTCAGCCTCTGTACAGGTTTTGTACCAAGTGGATGGAGAACAGCTACAGTTATTCTCCTTAATAAGACAGGACCTTCCACAGATCATTACAGACCAAAGTCCTGGAAAGACTTATAATGGAAGTAATGAATCTGGACACAGGGAACTTCCTAACAGCAGACCCGTCTCAGTCTGTATTTGTCAAGGGCAGGTCATGCTTACTCAGCATCGTGGATTTTTTGGAAAAGATCACCAAAGCAATAAATGAATGGTACACATTGCATACCTCAACCTGGCCAAAGCTTTTGACACAATTCCCCACTCAGGCATAGTAGAAAAGCTACAGAAGCTGGGAACAAACCCATATGTCACCTGTTGAATTGCTAACTGGTTCACAGATAGGATGCATATAATCAAAATAGGGGAAGTTGCCTCCTCAAAGAGACCAGTCACCAGTGGAGTCCCCCAGAGTTCTGTGCTGGGACCTCTCTTGCTTGTCAGACTTTTCTGACGTGAAGTCCAATTTCAAAGTGTTCTAGTTAAGTTTGCAGATGACTGCAAACTAAGAGCAGTTACTGAATCCCCAAATGACTTAGCCGTCCTGTAGGAAGGTTTGTCTCAAATAAACAAATGGTGCCAAAATTGTGGACTGAAACTAAATTCCAGAAATGCATTATTGTATCCTTTGGGAAGTCATCTGCCCCAGGGAACTACCACACTGACAATACACCGAAAGAGTTGACCCAGTTGTTTGGGATTTGGGAACTTATGTGGACAGTGATCTAACTTTTGACCAATATGTGTCTGCTGTCGTAAGAATGTCCTTCTATATTGCACAGCTTATAAACAAAGGGATTATGTCTAGATCTAGGAATGCCATTGGTCCCTTTTACTCAGCCTACATTAGGCCAAACATTGAATATAATACCCCATTGGCATTTATCTGTCGAAACACATGTAACTGGAATGCCCACAGAGATATTTTACTAAAAGGATACAAGGCTTAAACAACATATCCTACATGTACTGACTCAAAGCCCTGTCACTATACTTGGTATCCTATAGACTAAGAGATGACCTGCGCCTGGCATACAAGGCACCCTCTGACCCATTACTGATGGATTTACTTCACATCAGCAAGTCTAATGGCATCAGAAATACTCAGTCTAAGGATCTAAATCACTTCTGCAACATCAAGAGAACAGTTTAGAGGGACAGGCAGATCTTGCAAAGGATACCAGTGCTGTGGAACAGACTTCCCATCCACAAAAAAACACAAGTTCATCCCTGTCCATTTTCAAATGCAACTTGGATCTATGAATGGGAAACAGAAACTTTACCCCATGACTGCCCCCTGTACTACGGATATTAAACCATAACGGAGAGAGAGGCAGCTCCTAAATGCTTTATCCCATGCATGTTTAACCTCAAATTATCTATGGTATGATTCCAGTTTTTCTCATTATGGGTAATATATAATTAGTGACCATGGGATGCACCAGTCTGTAACCAATTGGGATAGGTTATTTCAAACACAAAAGGGAAAACTGGCTAGGTTTAATGGCCCATAAGGGCAGCTAGCCTAGTACTTAACCCATGATCTTATGAACTTGAGTCTGACTTTCAGAAATGCTGCAAGTTGTCAAGAAAAAAAAACAGTTATGTACTCACCATAATGTTCCATCTGAGTAGTTATACTTCATTTTTCTGCAACCTGTGGGTATACGGATCCGTATCGAATCCGCGATGGCAACTTTTTTTCTAGCATCTGCCCCAAGCTCCGTGCTCCTCCCCTTACCCATAGTGCCCTACCATCTCCTATCTTCCCTCAGATTGAGTTTGCTGCAACTAAATACATAAGCAACTCAGCCCAATGAACCAAACCTGAAAAGACAGGACAAGGTCCGGGGGACGGAGGGAGGGAATGTTGCAGAAAAATGAAGTATAACTACTCAGATGGAACGTTATGGTGAGTATATAACTTCTTTATCTGAAGTAGTTAACTTCATTTTATCTGCAACCTGTGGGACAGTGTCCCCAGCTACTCCAATCCTGGGAGGCCCTTATGGAAGGATATTCCTGAGCACCGCAGAGCCAAAGGATGCTCTACCCCTAGAAATCTGATCTAATTTGTAATGGGAAATGAAGGTATGTGAATTGGCCCAGGTTGCTGCTGCACAAATGTCATCCAAAGGCACCCTAGACCAAAAGGCAGCAGAAGTCGCCATGGACCTGGTACAGTGAGCCTTAACAATACCAGGAGGAGATAAATCTTTTGCTTTGTAGGCATGTGAAATGCAAAGAGTGATCTATCTGGCTAAAGAAACTTTAGAAATAGCTTTTCCCAGAAATGCTTTGGAAAAGGGAACAAACAACTGGTCAGTCTTGCCGAAAGACTTCATTCTATGAAGATAAAAATGAAGCTGTCTATGAACATCTAACAAACAAAGTTTGTATCCACCTTTATTTTGGAAGTTAGGGAAGAAAATGGGCAGATTAATGGACTGGTTTATGTTTGCCTCAGATGCCACTTTGGGTAAGAAGGAAGGATTAGTAAGGAGAGAGACCCTATCCTTGTGGAAGACCAAATACGGAGGCACGGCAGACAGAGCTTGAAGCTCAGAAACCCTCCTAGCAGATGTAATGGTGACTAGGGAAGCGGTCTTCCAGGACAAAAATTTCAAATCCACTGAAGCTGCAGGTTCGAACGGAGGAGCCACCAATGCCTGTAAAACAAAGGTAAGGTCCCAAGGAGGCACTGAATCCTTGACAGGTGGACGTAACAGAAAAGTACCTTTAAGAAAATCCTTACAGAGCCTAGAGGAGGCTAAGGCAATGTTGTCTTCACCAACATGAAAATTAGAAATGACTGCCAATTGTACTTTCACTGTGGAGGAACTAGCTCCTTGCTGAAAAATGTCAGACAGAAAATCCAACACCGCTGGAACAAGGGCTGTAAAAGGATATAGTTTTCTCTGTGAGGCCCAAATGGAAAAGCGCTTCCATTTACTGCGATAAAGTTTCCGAGTGGAATCTTTAACAGAAGCCATCAGAATGGATTTTACCAGGGATGAAAGACCGGGAGTCCTAGCAATCAATGGAACTGGAGCAACCAGGCTGTCAACTTGAGGCTGCCCAGATCGGGCAGACGGGCCCCCAACGAATGGGAGATTAGATCCAGAACCCACAGGGGAGCGAAGAGATGAGACCAAAGGAATGGGAACCAAACTGGACAAGGCCAGAACGGAACAACGAGGATAACTTTGCAGAGCAGTCGGCAAACTTTCTGAAGAAACTTTGGAATGAGTGGCAATGGTGGATAAGCATACAGAAGCCCGAGGGGCCAAGCATGGACTAGAGTGTCTCTGGGGACTTCCCCTGGTGAGGGAATCAGAGCGAAGAACTTGCTGCACTTCGCATTGGAAGGAGATGCGAAGAGATTGCAGCAAGGTTGACCCCATGCAAGGAAGATCTCCTCCACTACTGACTGTTTCAGAGACCACACGTACGGCATCAGAATAGCCCAACTCAATCTGTCCGCTAAAATGTTGGAGCACCCCGGGATGTGGGTTGCTATCATCAGAAACCGACCAGTGGAGATGGCCCATTCCCACACTCTCATGGCCTTGTGACATAGGGGGTAGGATCTGGTTCCCCCCTGCTTGTTGATATACCAGACAACCGACATGTTGTCTGACTGAATTGCAATCAATCCAAGAGGAAGGACAGTGTGAAAGGCTTCCAACGCTAAAAGCACTGCCCTCATCTCTAGAATATTTATATGCAACTTGGTCTCTGTCTGGGACCACGTGCCTTGGACTGTCCTTCCCAAACAGGGTCCCCCCCACCCGAGTTGGGAGGTGTCCGTGGTCACTGTGGCTTGGACTGGAGATGACGCGAAGGGGCGTTATTCAGATATCTCCGGTGAACTTAACCAACAAAGATGAGACGTCCTGCAGACGTGACTGATCCTGATCAGAAATTCCATGGGCAGGTCTAGCCAAGACCAAGTCCATTGAAGAACCCGCATATGAAGGCGCACACAAGGGAGAATCGATATGGAGGCAGCCATGGAGCCCAGAGCCCGGAGAACCTCGCTCACTTTTGGAGACTTGGAGTTCACTATCTGAGCTATGTGGCATCTGAGGTGTAAGATCCTGTCTGGAGTCAAGAATACCTTCATCTGCAAAGTGTCTAGCCATGCCCCAATAAAGTCTAGAACTTGTACTGGTTGCAATTGGGATTTTTGAACATTGACTGTAATTCCTAGTAGATCTGCCAACCGAATGAAGTAATCTCGGGCCAGACACAGGTGATGCTTGCTGGGCGCAATGAAGAGCCAGTCATCCAGGTATGGAAACATCTGAATACCCTGAAGCCTCAGGTGAGCCACTACAACTGCCATTACCTTGGTGAACACCCTGGGGGCTTTGATGAGACCAAAGGTAGGGCTCTGAACTGAAAATGACTGACTCCCATCCGGAAGAGCAGAAAACTCCTGGAACGTATGTGTATTTTGATATGGTAGTAAGCATCCTGGAGGTCTAACGAGCACATCCAATCGCACTCTCGGAGATAAGGTAAAATGGACTGTAGGATGACCATCCGGAATTTCTGGTTGGCTACAGACAGGTTTAATGTTGACAGGTCTAGAATGGGCCTGAGGTCCCCATCTTTTTTGGCACCAAAAAGAACCTTGAGTAGACACCTGATCCGGACTGATCGGGGAGGACCTATTCGAGGGCTCATTTGAGAAGCAGCTTTGAAACCTCTAGAGCTGCAGCCTCCCTGTGAGTGGGTGGAACATCCGGGAGGTGTTTTGGAATATTTGGAGGGGCAACAAAAGGGATAGTGTAACCTCTGGATATTATCTGTAACACCCAGAGATCTGTCGTAATGGACTCCCATGCCACTGGGTGTAAGGACAATCTTCCCCCGACTGCCTCCAGTGTAGAACAGTCGGGCAATCTCTCAGAGCTGCTGACCGGGTCTATCAGATAAAGGTTCCCTAGACCCAAAATTCCTGGGACCCACTCTACTTCTGGGTCGGTGTTGATCCTGTCCCCCTCTGCATCTGGGGGAATAGTTGTCCTGAGAATCCTGGGAAAATTGAGATTTTCTGAACCACATCTTCTTCTTCTGCCCCCTTTGATTCCTAGAGAAAGACTACTGAGGGTTAGAGAAGTGGATCCCGACGGCAGACAAACTCTTCCCATCCTTTTCGCTCTGGACAAGTGTGTCACGTACTGTCTTCCCAAAAAGGGAAGAACCGTCGTAGGGAGCGTTGATAAATGATGCCTTGAAAGGGTCCGCGAACTGACACAACCTGAGCCAGGCATGACACCTCATGGCTATGCCTGTCCCAGCCGCCCTAGCTGCTCCTTCCGTGGCATGGGAAAGGAGCCGCATCGAGGTGTTTGAGACTGACTTCAGAGTAGACATTTTCGCAGAGAACTGTCTGTCCTGCAGCGATAAAGACTCTGGGGACAACTCAGCAAATTCCGAAGCAAGGTCTCGCTGAAGCCAGGTCACATGTGCCAAGTAATTCAGCGCACGGATTGAAAAGGTCGCTGAGGAATAGATGCGCTTCCCAAACCTATCCACCAACCTGGACTCCTTGTCTGGAGGGTGGACTGAGGAACTCTCCTGTGCTAGTTCCTTCTTTGTGGCCTCTGCAACCAACATAGCATCAACTGGTGCTCCTTTTGACCAAGGTTGTCTGTCTGAAGGGGGAGATAAAATTTAGTCAGGGCATTTTGGGATGGGGTCTGCCATGTCAGGCTCCTTCCATGCCCGCATGGTGATAAGGTCCACCTAGGGGTCCGCAGGCAGGGACATCCAGGAGGTAGATGGGCCCATGCCAAAGGCCTCCAGGAACACTGACTCATCCCCAGAAGGTTTTGGGGCTGACCAACCTCCTCCATGGCAGAGGATCTCCATGATTTCTCTGAAGGAGACGTCTTTGAGAGGTGACCTGGGGGAACCTTCTCCTTCATCTAAGTCAGTGTCCGTTTTGAGGGACTGGGGGAAGTCCAAGTGCCTCCTTTTGCATTTGTGCTTACAGTGACTCTCTTCACTGGGACTCTCAGAAGGGGATTCATAAGCCACAGGGGTTTCCTCAGGGAAATTAACCTGGGGATCCTCTGGCACAGGCTGTCCCTGAGACAGGATGAAGTCGTTGCCAAATCCAGGGGGGCCTGGGTGGAATCCGAGGGGATGGGCTGGGGTCTCAATCCCTGGGAGAGAATCCTCTCTACCACTTTGAAGGTCGAGGGAAAGCGTACCTCCTTAGCACCCAGCAAGCAAGACGCTCTCCCCGGATCCGAAGCGGGGACAGGAGCAGAAGCGAGGGTAGCCTGAGGTCCAAGGAAACGGGTCAGATCCCAAAAGGTCAGAGCCAAAGAATCCATTCCCTCGGGTCTGACTCCCTGTCCGCGGCTCCAAGAGTCGCTCGGATCTGAACAAATTGGATCCCAGGAACTCAAGGTAACAGCCGGAGTTGAGGTTGGAGGAACCATCGGCGCTGAGCTACCAACTCCAAAAATCCTCGGATCCAAGAGCCCCGAAGCCGAAGCACGGATCGGGGAAGGAGAGATGGGGTGGAAAAAAGGCATGGAGGTCCCCTCTCCAGAGGGAGAGGGGCCTGACAAGACTCCCATCTGTATTTGGGTCTGAATGAATCTCTGCATCATCCTGTCCATGTCCATGTCCGATAAACTCCGAGTCGACCTCGAAGAAGCCACTGACTCGGATCTGGCTGGTCTGCGCAATGGGGAGGAAGGCCTTGGGTCTGAATGTTCCAATGGCTCCGGTGAGAAACGAGGAGACGGGAGCCGTGGAGAAACAGGCTTCATGGCCTTAGAAGGGAGACTAAGAAAGAGCTCCCTGTCCGGGGATCTCTTGCAATATCTGTCCTTTCTCTTGTCCCTATCCTCTCTGCGCCTTTCATTGTCTATTTCCTTGTCAGCCACTCTGACTGTAGATTTGTCTTTATTAGACCCATCACCAGAAGAAGAAGAGGGAGGTTGAGTCCCTGTCTGGGTGGGAGGTTGAGCACTAGAAACCGAGGCCGTGGCAGATTCCAGCATGGATGCAGGGAGAAGGCCTTTGGCTACTAACTTGGCCATCCGATCCCTAAGAGCCCTAGGATTGAACCCGGAGCAGAAAGCACAGTGAGTGGACAAATGTGCCACTCCCAAGCAAATCACACACAGAGTGTGACCATCAGCCGGGGAGAGCTTATGGCCACACTCTGTACATTTCTTGAAAACAGATTTTGGCTTATCAGCCATGGTCCTGTACCCAAAAAGAAAATACTACCTACCAGAAAAACCACACGCAAACACAGGTAGTGGAAGGGCAGGCCTAACAACTACTCTGCCAAGTTAACAAAACTTTTTTTTTTTAAACTGACGAACAAGCGATACACTAAACAAGGGGAGGAAGGGAAAAAAATCACTCAGACACACACTAGATTCAAGTATTAATAACACTTAGTATCCCTGAGCTCAGTGCAACGGAGACCATGATGCACACTACTGGCGTGGCAAACGAGATCTGAGGGAAGATAGGAGATGGTAGGGCATTATGGGTAAGGGGAGGAACTCGGAGCTTGGGGCAGATGCTAGAAAAAAAGTTGTCGACTCGGATCCGATACAGATCCGTATACCCACAGGTTGCAGATAAAATGAAGTTAACTACTTCAGATCATCCTCTAAAACTGATAAAACAGGAGGGGCAATTGCAGGCTGTAGCAAACCCAGTTACAACAAATCATAATACTTTTGTTGGGAAATAGGGATTTCATTCTGTTCACACTGGAATAAATCTTTTATTTTGAATACAAAGTCACAGAAAAAGATAACTGCTCTAGAGGAAAATCTGAAGAAAAGGTTTTCTCAGAATCAGAATCTTCAACCTGAAGAGAATTTACTGACATTCTCCTTCCATTCCTTGCTCTTAGGTTCATAGATTCATAGGATGATACTACGCTATTGGCCCAGAGGCCCTTATAAGTCCAGACCAGAAATTTGCCCATGTTCCCAAAAAGTCAACATCTATTTCTCCTGTCCAGCAAGGACACAGGTGCGATCCCAGAGGTGTATTTTCTGTTTCCCATCCAGTCATCCAGGCTCCTCCTAAAGAAGGTTAGTGAGGTTCTCTGCTCGACATGGAGAGGGAGTCTATTCCACAGATTGGAGAGTCTTTGGGACACAAATTTATCCCGCCAACAAGTTCTATTAATGTCACAGACCAGGTTGCAGCCTTGCATGTGGGTTGCGCAAGTGGGGTTTGACTTATGGATATGCAGCAACTCCATCAGGGCTGGGTCTGAAATGGCCTTGTATGCTAGACACAGGTCACCTCTGAGCAGTCTGTATGAGACTGAGTAGAGGGACAGGGCTTTTAGCCTATCTGTATAGGATAAGTGTTTGAGACCCTGGATTATCCTGATCAGGAACCTCTGTGGTCTCTCCAGCTGCTGCATGTGCTTGGCAAGGTGGGAAGGGGGCATTGTACTTGATAATGGGTCTGACAAGGGAGAAATACAGGGATGTTATGAACTCCTTGTCCCTGGATGAAATACCCTTACTTACGAGTTGGACCATATAGAAAGTCTTCCGTACAACAGAGGCAACGTGGTGGTCAAAAGTCAGGTTGCTATCAACCTAGGTGCTGAAGTCCCTCACTACTGATTGCATGCTTAGTACGTTGTTATTAATGTGATAATTAGTGAGGGCGCCATTTTCCCCAAAGGGGATAATGATGCATTTCTTGGCAATCAGTTTGAGGCCATGCTTCTGGCACCAGTCATTAGTTTGGGTAAGGCCCTCTTGGAGGATGTTCACATCACTAGGGGAATTTAGGACAGCACCTAGCTTGCAGTCATCTGTAGACTTGGTCAGCTACAGACCACTGGTTTTGGCTTGCACCTATTTTGACTGAGTGGTTTTCTATCAGTGAGCCAGTTAGCTACCCATCTGGTAAAATACGGGTTGATGCCTAGCTCAGAGAGTTTATCTATTATGCCCGATAGGGGAATAGTGTCAAAGGCTTTGGCTAGGTCAAGGTAGGTGGTGTGCACTGTCTTCCCCTCATCCATGGCTTTGGTGACTGTTTTGAAGAAGTCGACCAAGTTTAACAGGCATGATCTCCCTCTGACAAAACCAAACTGTGTGAGGTCAAGCGTTTGGAGGTTGCCAATGTCCTTCTTTATAAGGTCTGTGATAATGCATTCCATGGCCTTGCAGATCAGGCTAGTTAGGCTGATTGGCCTATAACTGCCTGGGTCAGTGAATGCTCCACCTTTGTGTAGAGGGATGACAGTGACTGTCCTCCATTTAGCTGGGACGAAGCTAGTTCTCAGGCTTTGGTTGGATAGGTGCCTAATGGTGCTGAGGGCTCTTGCCTGAGTTCATGTAGGATGCATATTATTTTTGCCTTTGAGAGGGCGTTAAAGACCTGCTCCCTGATGATGAGGGGAGGGGGCAGTTGCTAGAGATGTCCTGGTTTACTAATGGGGGGACAATGGAGTGAAGTTTTCACTGAACCTGTCTGCCAGCAGGTTGGCTATATCTATGGTGTTTGTGTATGTGGTGTTTTTGACCACCAGTTTAGAGCAGATTTGGGTGTTATCTTTGAGATTGTGGACGTATGTGAAGGCCTTGTGACTATCCTTAGTGGATGTGGCCAATTTGGACTCAAAGTTAGCCTTAGAGGATTTCACCAGTGACCTTACGTGCTTGTTCAGATAACGGAGAGGTTGATTGCTTCCAACTTGGCACCTGCTCCTTCTTGGTCCTGGACAGCAATTTTTTCCTTTTATTGTAGAGTTTGTTTATTGCTGCTTTCCACCAGACAGGTTTACTCTTCCTTGAAGAAGATGACTTGGTTCTGTCGGGTATTGCTGGGATCATGCAGCTCTTATGACTCAGAATCATTGTCAGAATTTGAGGGAAATCTTCTTTTTCTATTTGTAGTCAGTGAAGCAACAGGATTTAAAACATTAAAAGCAAAAGGTAATGCTTTAGCAAATCCCAGCAAATCTTCCCTGTCCATAGTTAATGAAACAAGAGAAGAAACATTTTTTAATTTCTTGTTTTTCTTTCCTGGGAGACTCCCTCGAAAAAGACTTACCCATGGCAGAAGGAGTATTGCAGGAAATGGTCACACTAGCCCAGCTATGTGGTAAGTCATCATCCACTCCTTCACATAAGGCCAACATAAAAAGTTCCCCCTTACTGAGACAGGACAACCCTACAGCCACACAGAACATGTCTAACCCCAGGCCTTAGTGGCTATGGAGCTACACCAGAGGGACAATGATGACAGCTTGAGGAGCAAAGTTCTGTTACAGCAGAGTCACCCAATGGCAGCTGAGGCAGCTGCCCTGACATATCTCTAAGAGCAAGAAATCTGGACAAAGCCATAAATAAAAGTAGGACAAAGATCCAAAAATAGGGACTTTTTTTAAATACTGCTCTTACAAACTTAGAAAGTTGATAGAATAGCAGGTTTTACATTAGCATGATTTTTCTGAAGGGTATGAAGTCGGAAACTCAAATGTCTGTCATTATGTTATAATTTTAATCTTTAATGATTTGCCACTAATTTCCCACAAAATCACAATTTTATGAAAAACAGACCAAAAATATTAGGCAAAAATCTGGACATTCTGTGAAAATCTCTACAGCTGACAGGTATGCGGATTGACATCTGAAGACTCCCAAGAAATTTTCTTCTTCTTATTGACAGGAGAAAAAAGAACAGAGGAGATTGTTAAATGCTCCATGATTTAGTCAAAAAGGAAGCTTGAAAGATGGGGAAGTACAGCCTACATCAATCAGTCAGAAAATCTCCTGATAGAAAAGGAATGATTCTGAGGTAAAAAAAACAAATGACAGTCCCCAAAGGCCAAACGTCCTATTCCTAACACACTAATTTTACATAAATATGTAGAAAATAAGTCAAAATACAGATATTTACATCATTTTTCACACAAGCACTCACAGGATAAAAATCCAGTTGCATGTCATTGTAGTCCATATAAATGAATTTTCCTAGGGAAAAAAAAAAACAATAAATTCACACACACACACACACACACACACACACACACACACACACACACACACACACACACACACACACACACACGCACACACGCACACAAAACAGCTTTCTTCTCATAAAAATTAAAATGTGGGAGGTTTTCCTCAGTAGGGCACTTATCTGTCCAGCCATGAGGACTCAATAGCCTACCGTCATTTCCATGAAGACCACAGAGAGAGCATACTTCAGAGTCAAGAAAACTCTGAAGAAGGTTTCAGAGCTGGTCAGTGGCAGAATATAACCAAAACAGTTTAGGCTACTGCAACAATGATCTAATGATAAAACATGTACAAAATATATAATTGAATGCTGTAAAGATAAAACTTCCTCAAGTGTTGATGACATACAGTTTCCTACCATATTCACTAACCCATACTGCCAAACCACTTGCAACATAATTCAGTTACAAACAACGGATATACTGTGGAACTAAACGATTATGATTTACAATAAAACAGTACACTTAAAAGAACAGCCATTCTAGAATGCATATTTTTTTCCCAAATTTTGACAAGCATTTTTTCATATCTTGGATGCACAGTATTAGTGGTAATTTTATTCAGCCAATGTTTGGCCCGCATGTGACCACTAATACCTCTTTTTTGGATACCTGTTTAGAAGATGAACATTATGTCAATGTGCACAATTAACAATAAAACAGTAGTACTCAGCAAATCTCAAGCTGTACAAGTTATTTCTGAGTATCCGTGCTAATTTTGTCCAGTATCATCTAAAATTTCAATGAACGCCATGATTTCTAAGTAACTTGTTCTGATAATATTAATGCAAATATGGAAAAACTACCTGTTTGCATAATGACAGATAACTAGCAACATGTTTGCTGTACTACACTTTATAGGATAGTGACAAGGTACTCTTCTGTCTTATGCCATGCCATTTCATATGATGCCTCCCAATATTCACTATTTAACTCACACAGTTATGGAGATGTATAAATAGTCACAAATGATCATTACTGTCTCTCTTACAGTTCATCCTAGACATAGTACCTTTTTGTTCTAACTCTCAGGGCTGCTATGGCTTTATTGCAACCTTATCATCTTGAACAAAGGTTAACAGGCATTAAAGCAAGACATACAACCAAATAATGCTCTGTTTGTACTCTTCTCCACTGGTGAACTCAGTAAAAAATATAGAGCACCAGCCAACAGGAGGCAAATACGGGACAAAATGAGTAGTGCACAAATACATCATGACTAATTAAGCAATTGCTCTCTGTCAGGCATAAGGCCAACTGAGCTGTAAAAATTAGCTAATAAGCAGATGCATTACTTACTTTTACTTGTACACACACAACTCAAACAGATTTCTGTGGAAACCAAGTCAAGCTTATTAAAAAAAAAAAGCAACCAGAAAATGACAAGTTCTGGGGAGGGACGAAAGGAGTACAAACTAGTTTAACTCAACAAATACTTTTTTTTAAACTTAGGATTCCCAGGCACTTATTTTTTTTCTTTAATATTTACATTACTGATAACCACCCTGCCTGAAAAAGCTCAGATCTGAAGAAGTCAGGACAAGTTTATAATTTTTTTTTTGACGTTTCAATTTCTGACCAATGTAAGTCAAGAGGGAGTAGAGTCTGCAGCATTATTCACCAATATCTGAAAACTTTTTTATTTAACTACAGCACTTTAGAAGCATGCAAAAATGAGGTTTACATCGAAGGTCTATTGTTGAACTTTCCAGCATCTGAATGCTCTGGCTTCCCGTTCTAAGTTTGAGGACTGGAAGTGCGATTCTTGAAACTGTGAAAATGTAAGTGCAATTAGGGGAAATATAAATAATAATTCTGATACTGCTGCATCTGTGAGAATTCTATTTTATCTGGGGTACAGCGATTTCAGAGTCAGTACAATCAAGCTGCAGAGGTGGGGCGTGCAGCTACATCTGGTTGTGAGAGTCTACCTTTCTCATTTACAGGCATGTGTCCTGCATAACTAAGATGAGTAGATCCTCGCATAGGCCAACTAGGCGGCCGCCTAGGGCACTGCTGTAGCAGGGGCGCTTTTCCAGTATTTATTTGGTGTACGTAGACCAGGATGGGGGCACCAGATGGTGTGGTAGGGGGCACCGTGGAGCCCTTTTGCCTAAGGCACCAGTTGACCTAAGGCCACTCCTGCTCACCCAAGCAAAAGGTAGACTCTGATGTACAGCTTTCAAAAAAAGAGTGAAGAGTTTCAACTAGTGTCCACTATACAGTTCTTAAATAATTTCCCTGGTGATCTAGAGCCTAAAGGTAGGACAAATCATTCTCCCACATGCCCCCACTGACTGCTTTATTCAGCTCCAAATGGCCATGCTGATATAGGACATCACATAATCATCAGCTGTCTTCAGTATACCTCCATTTTTCATACATATACTAATAATGCTTTTGTGAGTACTTTAACAACCTCATGCTGTTTTACATTTAATTCATATATAAATATATTAAGTATACTAGTATAGTTGCTGTTTTCAGTCATATACTAATCAGATTTTAGTTGTTTCACTACCTCTTGTTGTTCTGAAGTTAATTCAGTGATGCATTTGCATACCTATATTAAAATACTGGTGCATACTTTTGCACTGCATGCTTTCCTAGCAATATCAGACATGATTTTCTCAGACACAAAGTATTAGTAAACAGTCGACATAAATTTTAATTCTTGAATTTTCTTGCAACTTGAAATACAAATCTTAAAAATAATTTTAAGTACATAGTATGAACTGCAGCCTTAAAAATCTTACCTGATAACACTTTTGGGTGGTTACAGGCACAGTAGAACTTCTTAATGTTAGCCATAGAGACACTACCGGTTTTGTTGGGGTCAAGCTTCATATATGCCTAAAAAGGAGGATGAAGTCATACTTAAAGCACATCTTTAAAAAAGAGCAATGCAACAAACAAACTAGGTGAAAAAAAGAAGTTATGTTTCTACCCTAATGTTCCATCTGTGTTGTCCATTTTCATTCATCCTCAATGTATGGGATTTGGATCCGACCCATGGATCCAACTCGGCCACGACTTCAGCTCGTGGAAGCCTAGAAACTCTCAAGCTCCTCCTTACCCATGATGTTCTGGTCCCCATTCCCCTCAGATAATACATATAGCTTGATACCAAAAATAGCAAAAGAAATAGGAAATGCTACAAAGTGCCATCACTGGAGTTCAACACCTGAGGAACATAAGGTGTCTAATGGGTTCTCGTGTACTTGCTTCTTACTATAGGTAAGGGGCTAGGAAGGTGGGGAGCTGAGGATGAATGAAAATGGACAACACAGATGGAATTTTATGGTAAGAATGTAACTTCTTTATCTAATGTCAAATTTCATTCATCCGCAATATATGGGACAGAGTCCCCAAATGCTTGAGCCCTGGCTGGGCCCTAAGGAAGGATGTTCCTAAGAATGGCCGAACCAAAGACTGCACTTCCCCTTGAGACCAGATCTACTTTATAGTGATTGATATAGGTATGTGGGTTTGACCAAATAGCAGCTGCACAAATATCATCCATGTAAGCTCTAGATAGGAAAACAGTAGAAGTAGCCATGGATCTAGTAGAATGAGCCTTTACATGTCTCTGGGGGGAATATTCAACTTTTTGTATACAGTGAAATACATTCCGTAATCCATCTAGCTACTGAAATGTTAGTGATACTTTCCCCCAATCTATGATATACAAACTAAACAAAAAGTTGGTCCGATTTCCTCAAATCTTTCGTACAGTGTAAGTAAAAATGTAATTGCCTATGTACGTCCAATAAATTTAACAAGTATCCTCCTTTGTTACTGAAATTTAGAAAGAATATGGGGAGGTTAACGGTCTGGCTAATACTTGATTCTGACACCACCTTCTGCAGAAAGGAAGCACTGGTATGTAAGGTACCTCTATACTTACGAAAGACTAAGTAAAGAGGTTTTGATGATAATGCCTGAAGTTCTGATATTCTTCTGGCCGAATATACTGCAACCAAAAAGGCTGTCCTCCTAGATAAAAATTTTAAATCGCATTTAGCTGCAGGTTCAAAGGGAGACTGAGTCAGGGCTTGTAGTACTAGACTTAAATTCCATGCAGGAATAGGGTCTTTAAAAGTGGTCCAACACAGAACCCTTCAAAAATACTTTGCAAATTTTAGAAGAAGCTAAAGTAGAATTCCTGAATTCCATATGGAAATTTGAAATCACTGTTAGCTGAACCTTAATTGTAGATGAACTTGCACCATCATTAAATGACCGAGCTAGAAAATGAAGGACTGCGTGAATAGGGGCTGTAAAGGGATCTATGTGATTTTGCTCTGTCCAAAAACAAACCATTTCCATTTGCTTTTGTACAATTTTCTGGTGAATGGGTTATGGGACAATAATAAAATGGAATGGACCAGGGAAGAAAGCATAGGCTGCTTGGCCGTCAGTGGAAGTGAAGAAGTCATTCGGTCAGTCTTAGGCTTGGAAAGGCTGGGTGAACCAATCCCGTTGGATGGGACAGAAAGTCTGGAGTCGGATCCAGAATCCAAGGTGGGAACAGAAAGTGAGGCCAAAGAAAGGGGACCCATATTTGTCAAGGCCTGCAAAATGCAATGAGGATGACTCTGCTCTTCAATATGGCTGCTTTCTGTAGAAACTTGGGAATCAAGGGAATTGGGGGAAAGGTGTATAACAGACCGGGGGGTCAATTCTGGAGAAGAGCAACCCTCAGTGGCTACCCCGTCGGATGGACTAGGGCAAAGAAGCTGCTGCACTTCCTGTTTAGATAGATCGCAGCAAGGCTGACCCCACTGACGGAAGATCATTTCCACCAATTGTGGTTGATGGACCACTCGTGAAGTAGTAAGATGGACCTGCTGAGTTGTCTGCTATTACAATGGATTCCCCGGAATGTGTGCTGCTATTACAAAATGATTGGAGGCTATCACCCATTGTCACACTCTGACAGATTCTCAACACAGAGGGTAAGATCTGGTTACTCCTTGTTTGTTGATATACCAAATTACTAACATATTGCCTGTTTGAATCGCAACTGTCCCTAGAGGGACAGAGTCTTGGAATGCTTGCAATGCCAAAAGCACTGCTCTCATGTCTAGAATGTTGATATGTAGATTGGCCTCTTCAGAGGACCAAGTGCCTTGGACTGTCTTCCCTAGGTAATGTCCCCCACCCAATCAAGTGTCTGTGGTCACTATGGCCTTGTCCAAGGAAGTATGAATGGTTGATCTTGTTGGAGTTGGTAAGGCTGCATCCACCATGAGACATAACTTTTGCATATTTGAGTCACTCTCATCTTCATGGACATAGGGTGACTGAAACAGGACCACTGTGTTTGAAGCATCCACTGTAATATTCTCATGTGATACCTCACCAGGGGCACTAGGATTATGGCTGCAGACATCAAACCTAAAGCCTGTAGAAGTAGTCTGGCTGAAGTCTTCATACTACAGATAAATCTGTTGGTTTGGTTTCTGATAGTCTGTATTCACAACAATGAAAGCGACACAACCATGGATTGTGTGTTGAAGATTGCACCTATGAAGCCCAGTTTCTAGGTGGGCTGCAAGTTCGATTTGTTGTGATTTACTGTGATTTCAAGATTTAAATACCTGGTCTCTTGCTAGTACCAACTGATGCCAGCTTGGGGCGGTGATGAGCCAATTATCTAAATATGAGAACATCTGGACTCTCTGCAGTCTTAGATGTCCTGCTACCACTGCCATGCATTTGGTAAACATCCTGGAGGCTGTGGTGAGACCAAAGGCAATGTTCTGAATTAATAGTGACTGGTTCCCATCCAGAAGCATAAATACCTTCTAGATCATCTGTTCATCTTTATTTGATAGTACGTGTCCTGAAGGTCTATTGAGCACATCCAGTCATCTTTGTCCAAAAAAGGGAAGAATGGACTGAACTGTGACCATAAGAAACTTGGTTCTTTGAACTGTCATGTTCAGTTTGGTGAGCTCCAGAATTGGTCTCCAGTCTCCTGTTTTCTTTGGCACTAAAAAGAACCTTGAATAAGTTCTGGCTTCTATCTGGTCTGGTGGGACCTCTTGGATGACTCTTTTTTTTTCTAGCAGCTTTTGTATATGAATTGCTGTTTGTTTCCTCTGACTGGATGGAACACTGGGGATTTTAATTGAGAATGGAGGTGGAAGGGAAAAGGGTATTATATATCCTCTGGAAATAATTCTCTGCACCCAAATATCTTTTGTTATATCTAGCCAGGCTCTCTGGTGCATGGATAATCATCCTCGACTGCCTCCAGAGGTGGGCAATCTGGCAACTTTTTAGGAGTGCTGGTACGGTTTGTCAAAGAACAATTCTCTGGAACCCTGATTCTGCAGGCTACCTCTGCCGCATGGGTGGCAACATCCATTAGATTTCCCTCCTCTGCCTCTGGGGGAACCTCCTCCAAGTGTATCCTAGGAAGGACCCTGTGACTTTCTGATCCACATTTTCTGACCACCTCGCTGATTCCTGGAAAAAGGGGTTGACAAATGCACGCCTATGGGAGACCAGGTCTTTCCACTTCTTCCTAGAGGAATCTGAATCCGAAGAAGAAGAAGAAGAAAGCTTTGATGAGGAGGCTTTCTTTTGTTTAGCATTAGTAGGACAGCCCTCTGAAATAGCTTCTCCAAAGGGGAAAAGAGAAGAACGTTTAGAATGAGTTTATTTTTATGCTCCACTAAAGCAAGGGGATTGAATCCGTGACATAAGGAGCAGGTCTCTTGTAGGTGGAGAGGACCCAAACAATAAATTCATGAAGTGTGAGCATCAAAAACAGGCATTTTATGTCCACACTTTACACACTTTTTAAAGCCAGCTGGCCTATCTGGCATTCTAAGAAAAAAGGACAAGCTATTCTAACTAACAGAAAAGTCAGAAAGGAAAGTTTTTTTATTAAATAGAGACAGTGCAAGAAAAAAGTAAAGAAAAGGCTACCAACAATGGTATTAAAAACTACAACTTGTAGAGGAAAAAAAGACTACCAACAATGTTAAGAACTACTGCTACTGTAGGAGAGAAGAGGAGATACTAGAGATAGTATCTAAAGCATACTGTAGTACAAAAATAAGAAAACAGAAATTGAAGGAAAAATATATGTGTGCGTGTGTCTGTACATATATATATATATATATATATATATATATATATATATATATATATATCTCAGAAAGAATTTTTAGTGAGAATATGAGAGAAAAATATAGTATCTCAGCACTTATCTGAAATGAAGCTCTAGAGAGTTGGATGACAGTGTCTTTTCTGAAAGCGGCAAATAAGATCTGAAGTAACTGGGGTTGGTGCACTGTGGGTAAGGGACAAGCTCAAGAGTTTTTTGGTTGCCACAAGCTTTAGCAACTCTCACGTCGGATCGGAGGGATTGGATCCAAACCCATTAGTTAAGGATCGAATGAAAACTGACAACATCAGACTACATTTGTCCTCCAGGACCCTTGTGGTGTTAACAGTACACTTCTATATAGTACAAAACAGCCAAGTAAGCTTCACAACCCATGAAATCAGACAGTCTCTTGCACAAACACAGAAACTCAGGCACAGAGATCCAAACTTACAGATATACCCCCATTTGTTCTTGTCCTCAAACAAGGACAAAGAAACAATAATATTCCTCCGATCTCAAAAGAGGCATGCATAAACTTTAACATGAGACTGAAAATTGTAAACTCTACAAATAAGCTTTCCAGAAAAATACAGTTTCTTACCACATCATTCAAAGACTTCCCCACTCTTGTCAGAGAGGTAGAGTGGCATTTATGAGATGTTTAACAGAAGCTAGGCTTACTATTGAAATCAATGTTGGGTCGATTCACTTTGTTTTCTTGGGCACAGAAGGCTTGCTTCCAGCCAGTTACATACTGTAATAAATACATCCTCCAGTGCAGGAAGAAACTGCAGTTGTATAAGTAAACCTACCATAACAGTAGATGTTTAAATGAAGAGAGAGAGAGACAGAGAGATAGAGAGACAGGCTGAGACCTAAAAAGACAAAGCTATGGACAACAAAAAAATAACTGTCCACACCCTGGCATAAACAGACCAAAAAACAAGGGGGATAGAGGGAAAGAGTGTCTGCTGTAGAAGAGATCATTCAAACATCTACTGTTATGGTAAGTTAACTTACAAAACTGTGTTATGTTCATCATATTGATCACTGCTGTGTAGCCTTAGCTATATGGGTAGACTGCATTAGCTTACTGCATTTGGAAGGGGGAAAGAGAAGGGCCAAGCAGCCCCTAGAGAACGGTCCTAACAAAGTCTGATCTAGACCTAGAGACGGACTCAAGCTTGTTATGTCTTGAAAATATATGTATAGAGGACGAAGCTGCTGCTTCTAGAATACTTCTAGAATCTATTCTTTTCAAAAATTCACAGACGAAGCCAAGGCCCTGGTAGAGTGTGCCTTGAACCAGCCTGAAGTAATTTTATTGTGGTGAGTATAACAAAAAGTAATAGTCTTAGACAACCATTTAGAAATAGCCTGTTTTAATATAGGTTTTGCCTTTTTCTTTCCATCACAAGAAATGAACAAGTGATCTGAAGATCTGAAAGATTTAGTTCTGTTAAGATAGTACAAACAACAATTGTGACCAGGAAACGAATGCTCCTATAGCAAATACTGAAGAATAAAACTGAAATAAAAATGCAAAGGAGCAGACCAGGACTGTGCTGCAATACCCACATAGACTAAATGTTCAAAAAGAACAATATCAGTTCTGAGCTGTGCTTGTAGAATCCAAATCTCAGGAACTCCACTCACGAAATTCTAAAAAATCCAAGTAGTTTATATTACAATAAAAAGATGAGGTAAGTGCTTTCACCTGTTAGGGCTTCTTCATACCAAAAAGCACTTCATTGGTAAAAATCAATTTATATACAAATTAGCAGTACTAATCATGACATCATATCCTGAGGAAGCAGATAGATTCAAATGCCCATTGTTAACACTATATATATACTGTACCATAAAAAGAGGAGAGTATATTGTAGAATATAGTAAGTTAAAAATATTAAAAAAGTAAACAAAATATATATATTAAAAAGATATAAATATATGCAAGAACCAGTTAACATATCGACAAGATATCAGAATAAACCTTATAAAAATTTATAACAAGTCAAAAAGCAGCTTTGTTAGAAATAAAAAAATATATATCAAGAGCATAAACTGTATGTGCAAGGAAACAATATGTGCAAATAGCCAATAAATACAATTATCCGGCATGTAACCCCATATAACATTAAGGCTGAATCTTTTCAAGATAGTGTTATGAGACATATTAATTTATTATGTGCTCAATGAGTAAAAAATGAGGGTATAACTAAAGCCCTAAACCTTAACTAACAATTTCCTATTTTTTAAAACCGGTTTAATAGAAACTTTATCATTTAAACCTGGTTTCTGATCAGCCCTTAGTCTAATAATCCATTTGAATTCTGCTCTCTCTGTATAGTTCCTTGTGTCCCCCCTTTAATACTGGGTATATTAATTTGAATCACTTGAAATCTAAACGTATGCTGATCATTATTGTCTAAGACATGTTTGGATAGGGCATTCTAGGTGGATTTAATTCTTAAGTTATAAAGGTGTTCTCTAATCCTCTCCCATAAACGCCTATCTGTTTTTCCTACATAGAACGTGGGGCACACTGTACACTGAGCTAAGTAAACAACATGCTCTGACTGACAAGTTGCTGCAACATTAAACTTGAAGCTCCTACATGTCACTGGGTGTATGAAAAAATTTTCAGTGTTCAAAAATTCACAATAGTTACAGGCATTACATGCTGACATGCCTGAAGATGTTAAGTCTGCAGCACATCTATTGTTGTCCTTAGGATAACATAATAATCTCTGCAGGTTCATCCTGTTACTATATGTAAAATGTGGTTTATCACCCACTATTCCTTTTAAATTGGGGTCAACCAATAGTATCCCCCAATTCTTGTAGAATACCCCTCTCACCCTATTAATGTCTTGTGTGTAATTCACAGATAACTTAACCACTGGATCACAAACATTCTTCGTCTCAATTCCTTCAACTAGTCGACTTATATCAGAAAAATAGGGCGACGCTATGTTAGTTCTCAATTGGGTTACACCTTCAAACCCTGCAACCACCTCACTTAGATTATATGATCTATCTACTAGTCTTTCATTAACTCTCCTTCAAATCCATCTTCAGTTGGATTCAGGCGTGAGGCACATATCGCCTGTCCTCTTATAATGTTCTTAGAAACAAACCTTGGGTGCATGCTCTCCCTATGTAAAAGGGAATTCTTGTAACAACTTTTTCTATAAACACCTGTATTGAGCAACCCATTCTCCAGACGTTCAGTATAGACATCCAGATAAGGGATCCATCTATCTGAACTCTCCATAGTGAAATTCAAATAACTTGTGAGTTAATTTCTTCTAAAAAATGTTGCAGCCCAATGTCAGTACCTTTCCATAAAAGGAAAAGGTCATCCACAAAACTTGTGTAAAATATAACATGTTCCTGAAAAACTAATCAAGGGGAACAATTTCTCCTTTTCCCAAATTGCCATGAATAGGTTGGCGTAGCTATTGGCACAAGAAGTGCCCATAGCCATGCCATCCTTTTGTATATAGGGTGTTCCATTAAATAAAAACACATTATTTTCCAATATAACTTCCAAATAGGCAGTCATCAAGTCTATGTGAGTTACAGTATGTTGTGTATTTTCTACAAGACATCTATATATACTCTCCAAACCTTCCTAGTGAAAAACAGGCAAGTGGATCTCCGAAGTAACACACCAGGCAAAATGTCCTTAACACAATTTATTGAAAAAATATAAGTACACACAGCGTTTTTGCTACTCAAAGAAGGTAGCTTCTTCAGAGTGAAATGGGAAACTGAAAAGTAAAATTGTTTAAAAACAGTAGGGAATGACAAAGCCTATCCTAAGTTAAGTGTTGTTCAACATGATAAAATGAATGATGTACATGTAGATGAAACCGAATGGTGTGATACAGATACTACTACCAATACACACTCCACTACCCCTTATGATGACACTTATAACGGTCCCAGAAGAAGCAATAGAAATAAAGATAAAAATAAACAGCTTGATAATAATTGTCCTGTGGACAACAGTAACAACAGGACTAATAACAAGAACAAACAACCAGCTTCTTCTTTTTTAGGGACTCAGAACAATCGCACCCGGAGGGGGAACAAGAATTGGAATCATTGAATTCCGAGCTTGTTAGTTTTGACTCAACCACTCCCACTATTGTCACTAATGTAAAGGGCGATTTTGTTATATACAATTTTACTGCTCTTACATTGGAACCTGAATTAGTTGAACTATTATCTTTGGGTAACACTTTTGTCCCAAGTAGGCATTGTCATGTGGCTAGAGTCCTTTTAGATTTAAAATGTTATGTTAGAAAACTAAATCTTAAGCTCTTGTTCCATGACTCCTCACAGCCTGTAACTGACAGGTTAAAGCTTTCCAGTGTTTTCAATCCACCACTTCATGTAGCCTTGAAAATGTTTGAGTATGCCTGTGAATTGGATATTAGACATATAGGTAATACATTCACAGTTAAGAGCAGCCATTTTAATATCACGAAGGAACAACTTGCTGCCCTTAATAATATACGTGCCACATCTGTCAGAATTATTAAACCTGACAAAGGGGGTGGGTTAGCCATACTTGAACATACTGACTATGTTGAGAGGATGCAAAAGGTTCTTAACTCCCCAGCCTATGAATCTACTACCCGAAACCAGTTGAACACCACTTCTAAAAGGATTAGGGGGTATTTTAGAGATTTATTCATCCAAGGGAGAATTGATAAGGACACCTTCGACTATATAGACATCTTGCAACCTAGGGTGCCAGTAATGTTTGGCATCCCCAAAGTACATAAAAGTCTCAATGATCCACCTATGCGTGCTTTGGTTGATGGGAGAGCCTCTCAGTCCTACCCTGCCTCTAAATTTATTGATTCACTGCTTTCTCCTTATTTAGAGCGTATTCCAAGTATATGCAAGGACTCCTGGTCTTTTTTGGCTAAACTGAATGAGATTAGTATGGATGACAGCATCAATTTTTTAACAATTGATGTTGTGGATCTCTACACCTCCATACCGCACCAGGAGGCACTGGAATGGCTTGACCTACTACTGACTGATTTAGGAGCCTCCAAAAATGACATCATGAATACCACTGAACTTCTTGATATAGTGCTATCTTCTAATTTTTTCCTTTTTGAAAAGGACCTGTATATTCAAAAACAAGGTGTTGCGATGGGTTCCCCATGTGGCGCTTCAATAGCCAACTTATTTATGGCCTATTGGGAGAAACATTTCATCTTCAGCAACAGCGTTTGGCAAAAGGATCTTGTTTTTTACACTCGATTCTTGGACGATATATTCATCCTGTTTAAGGGTAACTCAGATCGAGCGTTGGAATTCCTTGATTTCCTCAACCAGACTACTACTTTTCTCAGTTTCACCCATAATTTTGCCACGGATGCCATCGACTACCTGGATGTCAGATTGACTAGGGACCCACTTTCTAACCGTTTAAAATCTACCATTTTCAGGAAGAAAACTTATGTAAACTCTTTCTTGCATTTTACTAGTGCACATCCATTCAAAGTCAAGAGAGCTATAGTCAAGGGCCAGCTAGTGAGGGCTGCTCGCATGAACACTGACAATACCGACTTTTTGGAGGAATGCAATTTTCTTAAGAATTTATTCTTGAACCGGGGATACCCCTCCCAATTAATTGATGACTTGACCCACGAGGTGACCAGTAAGAAATTGAGTGGCCTTTTCAACCCTATTCTCACTTGGACAAGTAATCCTGACGTTGCTCCCACGTCTAATTCTGAAGTTCAACTTTTTACAACTTTGCAACCCACAGACATTTTTGTTGTAGACGATTGCTCTCCACAATACCCATGTAGTTTTATTACTACATTTAATATCAGCTCTAGTTTGATCCAAGAAATGATCAATAAAAATTGTTTTTTTATTTCAAGCACTCCTTCTTTGGTTGAGAAATTAGGCACAAAACCCCGAATTGTATACAAAAGGGGTCCTAACCTTAAGGAGCTTTTGCAGAAGCACACAGGCCTTGATATTCAGAATCGGAATAAGGGATGTTATGCATGTGGCTTTTGTTCCTACTGCCATTACATCAAGAGTGGCAGTACTTTCTCTGTAAGAGATATGAAATTTAGTATTTCCCATAAGATTACATGTAATACTAAATCGATCGTTTATTTAGCCTTCTGTTCTTGCTGCACTGCATATTATGTAGGCAAAACAGACAGAAGGTTTAAAGATCGTATCTATCAGCATACTTATGCTATTAGAAAATTGAACTGTGAGAACGCTCTGGCAAAACATGTTGCTAGTTATCCTGGTCACTCTTTCTTATTTATGGGCATTGACCATATTGGTGACTCCATTAGAGGAGGACCTACATCTATCTTCTTAGAAAATTGCAAATTGCTATGGCAGCTCAAACTCGACGCATTTAATCCACCAGGACTGAATGATAGTTGTAACATTTCTGCCCATTTAAAATATAAGTCATACTTTAGGTAGTCTGTCTTGATCTGTTCTGTTATATATATGTGTTACAGAGCAGTTATTTATTTGTCTTACATTCACTTTTAGACAAATTGTTTTTAGTACTTATTCAATAAGAATGCTGGTTCTTTTTATGCTTTTTTGGCAGCATTCATAAACATTTATATACATCCCCCTTTTTTTACTTTTGAGTAATTATTGCATCCAACACTTTAGGGTGTTTTAGTTTTTGTCTCTTTTATTACTTGTTGACATCAGACAATATATTTTTTGTCTGTTATTTTCAATATATTTATATTCCTTTCTTTTTAATGTATTTATTTATAATGTTTTTCTTAATTGTATATTTTATTTTTAAACTGTTTGTTAGGATGTTAATACCACTTTAAGATTTCTTAGTGTGGTTAGGAAGTGACGTGATCATTCCCTACTGTTTTTAAACAATTTTACTTTTCAGTTTCCCATTTCACTCTGAAGAAGCTACCTTCTTTGAGTAGCGAAAACGCTGTGTGTACTTATATTTTTTCAATAAATTGCGTTAAGGACATTTTGCCTGGTGTGTTACTTCGGAGATCCACTTGCCTGTTCTCCAAACCTTCCTGGTTGGGTATAACAGTAAATAATGACTGTACGTCTAATGTCACCAGTTTAAAGGGGAGATCACATGAGAGTGTAGACATTCTTTCATGCAACATCAATAGGAACTGTTTAATGTCTTTTAAGATGTATGGATACTTATCTAGGACAGGTCTTAAGCATTTCTCCATATACAAAGACATAAGTTCGGTAACCCACCCTCTCCCTGTGACGATAGGTCTCATTGGGGGGGGGGTGGACGGGGCTCTTGTGGACTTTTGGGAGTCCCTGGATGACTGGAATCAATGGATTCTCAACAAATAGAAACTGAAAAAGTTCCAAACTGATGATACCACTTTTAAGAAGATCTTCCAACAGATCAAAAATACGTATGACCCTGCTCTCTATATCTTTCATGTCTTTGATCTGATAAAACTTCTCATCACTTAACATAGTAGTCATGATATCCTGATATTCGAGTCTATCCATGACTACTACCGGCCCACCCTTATCCGAAGGTCTGATCACTATACTACTATCCTGCCTTAGTCTATTTAAAGCACTCCTTAAACTTGGTGGCAGGTTGCCAAACCATCTTCTTTTCCTATTCTCATTGTCTAATTTGTGTAGATCATCCTCAACCAATTTAACAAAGGCCTATCGTCGCAGGGAGAGGGTGGGTTACCGAACCTATGTCTTTGTACATGGAGAAATGCTTAAGACCTGTCCTAGATAAGTATCCATACATCTTAAAAGACACTAAACAGTTCCTATTGATGTTGTATGAAAGAATGTCTACACTCTCATGTGATCTCCCCTGTAAACTGGTGACATTAGACATACAGTCATTACTTACTGTTATACCCAACCAGGAAGGTTTGGAGAGTATATATAGATGTCTTGTAGAAAATACACAACATACTGTAACTCATATAGATGATGTCTGCCTATTTGGAAGTTATATTGGAAAATAATGTGCTTTTATTTAATGGAACACCCTATATACAAAAGGTTGGCGTGGCTATGGGCACTTCTTGTGCCAATAGCTACGCCAACCTATTCATGGCAATTTGGGAAAAGGAGAAATTGTTCCCCTTGATTAATTTTCAGGAACATGTTATATTTTACACACGTATTGTGGATGACCTTTTTCTTTTATGGAAAGGTACTGACATTGGGCTGCAACATTTTTTAGAAGAAATTAACTCACAAGTTATTTGAATTTCACTATGGAGAGTTCAGATAGATGGATCCCTTATCTGGATGTCTATATTGAATGTCTGGAGAATGGGTTACTCAATGCGGGTGTTTATAGAAAAAGTTGTTATAAGAATTCCCTTTTACATAGGGAGAGCATGCACCCAAGGTTTGTTTTTAAGAACATTATAAGAGGACAGGCGATACGTGCCTCACGCCTAAATCCAACTGAAGATGGATTTGAATGAGAGTTAATGAATCTACAGGAAAGATTGGTAGATAGATCATATAATCTAAGTGAGGTGGTTGTAGGGTTTGAAAACGTAACCCAATTGAGAACTAACATAGCGTCCCCCTATTTTTCTGATAGAAGTAGACTAGTTGAAGGAATTGAGTCAAAGAATGTTTGTGATCCAGTGGTTAAGTTACCTTTGAATTACACAGAAGACATTAATAGGGTGAGGGAGGTATTCTACAAGAATTGGGAGATACTGTTGGTTGACCTCAATTTAAAAGGAATAGTGGGTGATTAACCACATTTTACATATAGGAACAGGATGAACTTGCAGAGATTATTATGTTATCCTAAGGACAACAATAGATGTGCTGCAGACTTACCATCTTCAGGCACGTCAGCATGTAATGCCTGTAACTATTGTGAATTTTTGAACAATGAAAATTTTTTCATACACCCAGTGACATGTAGGAAATTCAAGTTTAATGTTGCAGCAACCTGTCAGTCAGAGCATGTTGTTTACTTAGGTCAGTGTACAGTGTGACCCGCGTTCTATGTGGGAAAAATGGATAGGCGTTTACGGGAGAGGATTAGAGAACACCTTTATAACATAAGAATTAAATCCACCAAGAATGCCCTATCCAAACATGTCTTAGACAATAATGAGCAGCATACGTTTAGATTTCAAGTGATTCAAATTAATATACCCAGTATTAAAGGAGGGGACACAAGGAACTATACAGAGAGAGCAGAAATCAAATGGATTATTAGACTGAGGGCTGATCAAAAACCAGGTTTAAATGATAAAATTTCTAATAAACCGGTTTTAAAAAAAATAGGAAATTGTTAGTTAAGGCTTAGGGCTTTAGTTATACCCTATTTTTTAGTCATGGAGCACATAATAAATTAATATGTTTCATAACACTATTTTGAAAAGATTCTGCTTTAATGTTATATGGGGTTACATGCCGGATAATTGTATTTATTGGCTATTTGCACATATTGTTTCTTTGCACAAACAGTTTATGCTCTTGATATATATTTTTTATTTCTGACAAAGCTGCTTTTTGACTTGTTATACATTTTTATAAGGTTTATTCTGATATCTTACATATATATATATATATATATATATATATATATATTAACTGTTTCTTGCATATATTTATATATTTTTAATACGTATATTTTGTTTACTTTTTAAATATTTTTAGCTTAATATATTCTACAATATACGCTCCTCTTTTATGATACAATATATATATATATATATATATATATATATATATATAGTGTTAACAATGGGCGCTTGAATCTATCTGCTTCCTCAGGATATGATGTCATGATCAGTACTGCTAATTTGTATATAAATTGATTTTTACCAATTAAGTATGAAGAAGCCCTAACGGGTGAAAGTGGTTACCTCATCTTTTTATTGTGAAATAAACTACTTGGATTTTTTAGAATTTCGTGAGTGGAGTTCCTGATTTTTGGATTCTACAAGCACAGCTCTGAACTGATATTGTTCTTTTTGAACATTTAGTCTATGTGGGTATTACAGCACAGTCCTGGCCTGCTCCTTTGCATTTTTGTTTCAGTTTTATTCTGTCAAGATAGTACCTGAGATTGTCTACAGACATCCAAAGTAAGGAGTACCATTTCTCCCTCATTTTTAGGTTCAAGAAAGCGAATGGGGAGATGGATAGCTTGGCTTAGAGTAAACTCGGATATGACTTTAGGCATAAAAGAAGGATTAGTTCATGGCACAGACAGATGAAGCCTTGACTACAGCCCAGCTGACCAAGGTTCGATTAGTGGATTGGGAGAATGTCAGAGCAGTAAGGAAGGGATAGGAGTGCCAATCTGAGGTGGGAGGGCATTGATATGCTACTTAGGGGTGACATGGTCAAAAGAAGGGAGTTGCCCTCAAATGTAATCATAGAGTATGGGGGGTGTGTGGGGAAATGGAGTGGGTAGGTCATAAAATAAATCTCCCCCCAATGGAAGAACAGACAATCGAAGCCCCCAGGACACTGAGGATCCATGACTGGAGTAAGTCCAGGGGAGTTGGAGCGTAGCTGGTAGATATGGCATGGATATTAGTACTGGGGTCGGGCCAGTAAACATGAGGTCTGAGAAGACTAAAAAATAAAGGGAGTAGTTTTCAAAGAAGCCCTGTCTCTGTGGAAAATTAGATAGGTTGATTCTCCATAACAGCTTGCAACTCAGATACTCTTCTTGCAGAGGTCAGAACAATCATTAAAACTGTTTTCCATGTTATGAACCTCAAGTCAGCCACGTTAGATGGTTCAAAGGTAGAAAGTGTTAGCTTCTCTAACACAAAATTAAGAGTCCAAGGAGGGGCCAGTTTTCTTGAAGGCGTCTTATGCAAAACCCTTTCCAGAAACATTTTTACATGAGGAAGATCCATGGGAAGACATGTTGAAATGGCCAATAAATGAAACTTGAAAGATGATTAAGATAGGCCATAGGATAGTAACTCACACAAATATTGTAAAAACAGAGAAAAAAATAGTCCTGAATGGGTGCTGGTTATGTTGTTGGCACCACCTAGAAAACCTTTTCCATCTACTAATATATGATTTTCTAGCAGGGGTATTACGCATCCTCAGTAAACAAGTGTCTAAAGGGAATTAAGACCCTATTATCCAGGCAGTCAGTTAACATTGACTGGGGTCAGGGGTGCATCAAACAAAATCTTGCATGAGTACATCCATTCCGTGAGGAAGCTAGTGGCAATTGCCCCTTGTCATTCCAAAACAAGGGAGAACCAATTTTGCCTTGGCCAGAAGGGAATGACTACAATGATCTTGGGAGATTCCTTCTGAATCTTCAGAAGTACCCTGGATACCAGTGGAAAGGGTGGAAAAGCATACAGAAACATTCTTGTCCAAGTAAAAGTAAAGGCAACTGGTTTCCAGATCTTCTTGCATGAAGTCCTGGACTGGACCAGTATTTTGCCAGATGATTGTTCAGACAGGAGGTAACTAGATCTACTTGAGGAACTCCCCAGAGACGTATCAAATCTTGGAAGATCCCCTGATCGAGTTTCTATTCGTTAGGGTCTGCCCTTGTCCTGCTCAGCTTGTGTACCACAAAGTTTTGCTCTGATGCAATGTAGGATGCCTGTGCAGTGGGATTCTCCTTTGAAGCTATATCCCAAGTTAACATCGCTAATCTGCAGAGGGGGTATGACCTGGTTCCGCCTTGCTTGCTGATGTACCACATGACTGTGGTACTGTCTGTAAAAACTTGATGAGGTCCTGGGGACCAAACATGATTCAGAGTTGAGTGCCTTGATCAGTGTAGCATCTCTTTTATATTTATGCATTTGCATCTGTTCTTGTTGTCCCACAAACATTCTCTTTTATCCCTCCTGAAACTGATCCCTAAGCAAAGTCTGAGGCATTGGTGGTGATGGACTGCTTTGGAAGAGGGAGGGCGCTGTCTTAAGTGATTTGTCTTCTGACAAATCCCATCACTGGGATTTGAAAAGACAAAGGATGTTAATGCTTGGATGAGAGACTTCAGACACCACTGCATCTTCCATCATGTGGAGTCTTGTCAGGGATATCATGAAAATCACAGATGCAATGAGACCCAAAATCCTAAGGTATTTCCTCTCAGTTATATATCTTAGAAAAAGTTGGAGATACAGATCTATTTTTTTTTCCTGTGGAAGAAAAGCTCCTTGAACTGAGGTGTCTAGTTGACATGTCAGGAACACACTTCTGTGTGAATGAGTCAAAAAAAGACTTCTGAATGTTGTCTTTGAATCCCTAGAATTCCAGCTTTGAAAAAAGACTGCAAAGAAAAGCAAGTCATGTAAATACAGAAAAATGTGGATACCCTGTAACCTGCAATGAGTTACAATTGGAGCTATACACTTTGTGAACAGATACGGTGCAGTGGATATTCCAAGAGTAAAGCAAGAGAACTGATAATGTGATCCAGTTACACAAAACCTTAAGAAATGCCTGAAGTTTGGATGAATAGGAATGTGATAAGCATCTTTTAAATCTAGTGTTATCAGGAAGCTTAAATGAAGAACAGGTAACAGGTTGTGAAGTGACAGCATTTTGAACCTGGGCATGATCACAACATTTTTTTGGAAAGAAAGATTCAGAACTGGTCTCCAAGCATTTTGTGTATTTCTTTCTTTGGCACTAAAAACATCCTTGTGTAAAAACCTTTCCCAACCTGGGAAGGAAGAACTGGTTCTATCACTCCATGAGACATCATAAACTGAAGTATGGGGGAAAATAGAAGAGTCTTGTCTGGTCTGGTTGATGACACCTCCTGGAAAGGAGGAATTTCCTCCCACTGCCAGATGACTGATCTTCAGAAACAATTTGTCTGAAACAATCTGCTGGCAGAGAAAGTGGAAATTCAGACTTTATGGAAGGAGAAGGGGGACTGCCAGGGCGAGGGGGGGGGGGGGACAAGGTCCCTTAATAGTCATTCTAACTTGTTGGACTGTCCTTGGTTTGGGAAGTTCTTGACTATTTTTATTTTTTACTTCTTGCCATTTCTTCTTAAACATCTGTTTTGCTGCTGAGACTGTTTATTTTGTTTGTTGCCAAAATTGGACAAGGGGTTACAGAATCCCTTTGAAATTTTTGAAAAGAAGGTTTGGAAAATCTTAGAGATTCCCTGTATAAGCGTATCCATCCCAACACACTTTTTGATAACCTCAGCAGCAGGAACCAAAAACTAAATCTCTATCCAAAGGAGAATTTAATATCTCCTTTTTCACGTCATCTTGAGGGTTCAGCAAATGCAGCCAGACAAACCTCCTCAAAACTGTACCAGTGGCCATAGCCCTGGAAGAAATATTCACTAAGTCATACACATATTGTAAACAATGAGCTATGATCTATAAAAGGGAAGAAACTAAATTATTTAAAGCAGATTTCTTTCTTCACAAGAAACTGTAGAAAACACATTCCTCATACTTTACGTTCACAAATTGTCAGAAAAAAATTCAACATATGAGCTTGAAAATTCAAAATTCTGAAAATCAAAGTTGCAGAAGGATATTTTTTTCCCCATGCTTATCAATAATTTTCCCATCCTTGTCAGAAAGAGCAGGATTGGAATTAACCAAATGTTTAGCAGAAGCAGGGTTAACTAAAGCTATAGCTGCTGGGTCAAGTTTCAGATGAGGGTATAAAAACTTGAAAAAGACTGAGATACTTTACAAATTCTATATGCCTTTTTAGGAGAGTCTGGCTATCAGGAATATTGCAGCCAGTGATACACATCCTCCAAAGCTAACAGAATGAGAGGAATGGATGAAGGTTCTGGAAATTCCTTCTAACAGCTCATAGCAGTTTCTGAGGGACTGAAAAACCTCAGTATTCTCCCACTGAAAATATTGGAACATTTTGGAAATAGTTTTAGATAAAGAGATATCCCAAAGGGAGAATCAGAAACTGAGCTCTCATAGGTTCATAGGAGGTTACTAGGCCAACAACCCTGGAGCCCTTACAAGACTATTTTATTTATTTATTTGCAATTTGATTACCGGGGAAGTCCACTGGGATGAATTGACCCATTTTCAGTGGAGGCCCGGGGAGAAACGCTCCATGATGCATTATACAATTTAAATACAAATGATAGTTAATATTAAAGATCTTCTGTAGAATAGTTACTCATAAATGCATTCAATATCATGCATAGTTAACAAATTTGTTAAGCTTGAAGATAGGGATCACACAGTTTCATTTGAGGAAAACAGATATGGGTTAGGTGTGGAAACAGTTTACATACAAACCTTTAGAAAATGTACATAAGCTTTACATACACACATCAACAGTAGAATGCTATTTACAATATTTACAAGGCTGGGCTGTGTGAGGGTAGCTGTAGGAGGTGACAGCTCAGAGAGAAGCTATAGAAATTGTTGAGAGCTTAGATAGACTCATAGGAAGATAACTATGAGAGTTGTAGAGCTTGGGAACCAGAGCGACTAGCCATATTTATCCCGAGTTGCCTCAATTTTTGGTGGTTAGGAGAGAGAACACACAGAGGTAAGAGTTTATATGGTAGTTAATAGCGACTCCTCTGTCCAGAAGGGACATGGGCGTCACCCTAGGCTTGAATTTGCAGTCACTCATCCATTGATCTAGGCTGCGTTTGAAGAGGGTCTTGGAGGAGCTCTTTTTCATGTGAATTGGAAACTTGTTCCAAAGAAGTGGCTGTCTCTAAGAAATGTATCTATCTCTCCAGCACGACATGAATGACCTGTTCATGTCAGAGGCTAGGTTAAGATCCCTGGAGTGAGTGACCCTACTGCAGTTTGATTTACGAATGTGTAGCATTTCCATCAGGACCGGATCAGATAGTGCCCAGTAAGCCAGGTTCAGGTGACCCCTTAGCCACCACCATAGCATCTACAAAGCCCCTAGACCAGTGAGACTGGTCTTCTGGTGCACTAATAATTTTGTCCAGTCTCCAGGGAATTGGGTCTATAGTGTCAGGGGCCTTCCAAGCATGCTGCATGATGAGCTTGACCAAATCATCAGCAGGTGGGGTCAACCAAGAAGTAGAAGGTTGGGCATGAAAAGCCTGCAAGAAAACAGATTCCTTGCTGGAAGGGTTGGTGGACTTCCAATCACCCCTCTGTTTCATGATTTCCAGAATGTCTCCAAAGGAGACATCCTCAGGGGTGACCATGGGGACCTTTCCCCTTCATTGTAGTCTGTATCCTCAGTGAGAGATTCTTCTGGAGAATCTAAGTCCTTCCTCTTACATGACCTCTTACAGGATGGCTCCTCAGAGGGAAGATCTGAGGAGGACTCTAAAGCAAGGGTACCCTGCTGCAGGGTGTCTTGATGCTCATATGTCTGCTGTCCTGATGTAGGAGGTTGTGACAGCTGCTAGCCAGAGGATAAGCAGATGTGACACTCCGATGGAGATGGTTCCAACTGCGAGTCTGCTGAGGCAAAAGCTCTCTCCATAATCTGAAAGGCAGGTCCACCTGAAGAGGGATGGGAGCCCAGAACCGAGAAAGACAACTCAGAACCATGGTCACACCCCACTCCGATGAGCCCACCCCAAGAGCAGGAACCTCGAGAGGACCTGGAACTGTCAAAGCACCCGGAACCATAGACGGCGCCATGGAAAAAATTGGTGCCGAACTAGGGATCACAGGGCCGACACCCAAGTCATGGTCCTGAGGTGGGTTGGCTCCAAATGAGCGAAGGACCACAGTGACAGTTCTGGAGCCGAGGTGATTTCTACCATCGGCACCAAAGTAGTTGGTACTGGGAGCGGTGTTGAAGTTGAAGGCTCCAAGACCTGCAGAGAGGTTGAAGGAGGAAGACAGGATAGAGTCAGTGGAGAGTAGACATTGGCTCCAGATGGCAGGGAGGTCCTAGAAGGGGCTGGAAGACCTCTGGCCACCAAGAGCTGATCCACTAACCTGACTACATCAAACTCCGAAAGGCTCCTGGTGGAACGAATAGACATCCCTGAGGGAGATTTTGAACGTTCTGCAAAAGGACTTAACTGTTAACCATAAAAGGGGTCAATAGATGGGGAGTGCCTAGTCGAGCAGGGATTCGACTTTCGGCAACATGGTCGACTGACCAATTGTTTGTGATGCAGTGGAGGTAATCAGTGTGGGTGAAACTATTGTTGGTACCGAGAGGGTCAAATGTACTGATGAAGGGGTCGGTAATGTGGTTACGTTTTGTCGCTTCTGGTAAAGTCATCATCAGCACCATGGACGGAGTAGTAGTTTTCAGCACTGAAAAAGTTGTTGAAGTCAGTTTTGGTTGTTTAGGCAGAAAGCTGGCCTTTGGCTGATTTAGGGTCATGAGCTTGAGGAGATGCTGGAATGGAGTGGCTTCTTTCTTCACTTCTTTCTTTGGAGACTTTGATGTCTCCACCTCAGACAAAGCCTCTGAGAAAGTGCATTTTAACAGCCCCTTGAGGATTAATTTGTTTCTGCGCTCTGCAAGGGTCCAGGTACTAAACCTCTTACAGAGCTCACAAGGTGGTTGGACTTCCAAGTGTGGCACCCCAAACAATATAAGTAGGAAAGATGCCCATCCGAGTTGGGCATCTTCCTGCCACAACCCTGACATTGCTTAAAGCCAGTGGTGCCTTTCTGCTTCTGTGACATGATAAAATAAGGTTAACCATAATAATCGCACACACACACACACACACACACACACACACACACACACACACACACACACACACACACACACACACACACACACACACACTACGATAGGGGAAAAGGCCAGAAGAAGCTTTCTTTCTTTTTTTTTTTTTAACATACCGACCCCAATAGTAACAGAGAGATACCCAGAAAGGGTAAAGGAAGGGAGAGAATACCAAAGATGGTATTTGAGATTTACCAAAGGTAAAATGGGAGTGAAGGGCCTATACCAACGATAGTAAAGAAAATACCAAATGGTAATAACAGGCAAAAATAGCACTCACATACACAAAAATAGCAATTAAACTATAGAGAAAGTTAACAACAACGTTTTATATGATTAAGAAACCTATCAAGAAGAAATATATTTAAAAAAATAAGCACTTAGCTTGAGAGCATGGCTGATGCTTCCAAACGAGATCTGAGGAGAAGGGAAGACAGGCACTATGGATAGTCTTAGCTCGAGAGTTTCTGGCTGGCGCAAACTTGTTACAGATGCTGAGTCAGTTCCAAGGATGGAACCAAAACCCAAGATTCAAGAATGAATGAAGATTAACAACATCAGGTATGATTATATGACCTCTGGAAATGATCCTCCCTACCCAAGTATCTTTTGTTATTTCTAGCCAGGCTCTCTGGTGTAAGGAGAAATTACTCCCAATTGCTTCCAGAGGGGGGCAATCAGACCTCCTTACAGGAGTGCTGAAAAGTTTGCCAAAGAAAGACTCTCTGAAACCTTGATTCGGCAGGCCACTTCTGCTGCGAGGGCGGCATCTACTGTTAGAATTCCCCCCTCTGCCACTGGGGGAACCCCCACTACGTATGTCCTGAAAGATCCTTAGGATTTTTTGACCACATTTTACCCCCGCATTGATGATTCCTTAAAAAGGAATTTATGCCCATGGCAGAAAGAGATTTTCCATCCTTCCCACACCTGGACAAAATATCTTTAACTTAGAGGCCAAAAAGAGACGTCCATCGAAAGGAGCACTGATGAACGAAGACTTAAAGGGCTCTGCAAAATCACATAAGCACATCCAGGCATGTCTCTTGATAGTAACACCTGAACCCACTGCTCTAGATGTTCCTTCTGTTACATTAGAAATGAGTCTCATAGAGGAGTTGGATACTGATTGTAGGATAGCCAACTGAGAGGTGACAGATGCTTTCACTGTTTAGAAATGGATCCTGAGAACGTATCTGATAGTTTCTTAATCAGGTCCCTCTGTAGTCTTGTGAAATGTGCCAAATAATTCAGGGACCTTAATGCAAAGATAGCTGAAGGACAGACATTCTTCCAAATCTGTCCATCACCTGAGATTCCTTGTTGGGGGGAATGCACAGAGGAACTTTCCTCTGCAAGTTCCTTTTTAGTGGCCACCACCATGACCATGGCGTTAGCAGGCCCACCCTTGGAGCAAAACTGCTTATCTTCTGGAACTGTCATTATCTTTCTGCTTTAGCATCTTTAGCAGTCTCCAAATGAGACATCATCAGGAGGTGACCATGGGGAAACTTAGTCCTTATCAAAATCTGTATCTTTGGTAACAGAGTCAGGGGAATCTAAATGCTTCCTCTTACATGTTCTCTTCTTCGGGACCTCCTCAGCGGGATACTCTGGTGAGGTGTCAGAAGAAGTGGGGATATCCTAATGGGAAGACTGGGGTTTTGGTGCCAGCTGTCCCTGTGGAGAAGATAACCGAGACTCCAGACATAGAGATGGGACAGATGTAGACAGAGGATCCGAGGGAGTAGGCACCATCTGAGCAAGGGGGACAGACAAGGCTATTTCCACGACCGCAAATGCGGATCTCCCCAGTGAGGGATAGGACCCCGGATCCGAGACAGCCAGTGTCTGATCCACAGTCCCTCCCCACCCCGAGGACAGTCCAACTGAGCTAAAGTTGAGGCTCCAAGGTTTAGAGATGGCTCCAAAACCCTTGGATACGAATGCAGCACCTCAGATCAGAAAGAACAGAATAGGCTCCGAGAGCTGTCTGGATCCGACTGACCTAGGGTAAAGAAATGCTCAGATCCAAAGCAGAAGAGCCGGGGAGACTCCAATCCAAGAACTCTGAGACCCTGAATGGAGTCAGAGAAGGAACAGGCAAAGTTGGAGTACTGCAAGTATGAATCTCCTGGCTCAAAGGGGTAGGAACCAAGAGGGGCACTAACTGGCTCTGTGCTGAGAGAATTATTCTCACTAATCTTTCCACATTGTCTTCTGTAAGGCTTCTGGAAGAACAAGTGGACAATACTGATGGAGATTTAGGCCTCTCTAAGAAGGGGGAAGGAACTCCGGAAGGAACTGGATTGACTGAGGGTGAATATTTTGCTCTGGGTAAAATTACCACATCATCATCTATGTGTTGGATCTGAGGGGGTCTAATCTGATGTAAGTTTAATTTTTAGGCTTGTCAGATCCAAGGAAACAGTCTGAGTTGAGGATTGTCTCTTTCCATGTCTCGGATCCATAGATTTTGGTCTTTTTCTTCTTAGGATCTGAGGGAACAGATGGATCCATAACAGACCTTTTCAAAGACTTCTTCTAGGACTTAGAAGAAGCAGTGGAAGTACTCAGAGAAGTGGAAGATTTTTTTTAAATTTTTTCTTTAGTAGCTCTAGATAAAGCCTCGCTAAAGGATGACGGAAGTAAACCCTTCAATATTAATTTGTTTTGCAGTCAACCAACACCTTGGGTTAAATGCATGACAGATTGAACAGTTTTCCTGAAGATGAAGGGGTCCAAGGCAGTACACACAAAGCGTATGATCCTCAGAATGAACCTCAGAGAAGGATATATTCTGACCACATTTTCCACACTTTTTAAACCCAGCCAATCTTTTGTCTTTTTCTGACAGTTTAGAAGATATTCTGACAAAAAATAAACAACATACAACAACAGCCTATCAAGTACAATGACAGGAACATTCTCTCCAGAGATTCTAACTATCAAGGTTTTTTTTTTTTTTTTAAAGAAAGAAAAGAAGAGAAGACCTGCTTAAGACGAACATACACGGGAGGGAAGGAAAATAATATTAATAATAGTATTTGTAGTATACAGACAGAAATGCCAAAAGGTAAAGATGATCAAGAAAAAATAACAGTAAAAGGAAGATAAAAATTGCACTTATCTAATAACAAGCTCGAGGGACTAGCATCCACGTCTTTTGCTGGAAGCAGCAAACGAGATCTGAGGTAGTTGGGGTTGGTGCATTCTGAGTAAAGGAGAAGCTTGAGAGTTCTAAGTTGCCACAAGTTTCTGCAATGGCCGAGTCAGACCCGACGGTTCAGATCCAAACCCATCAGTTGAGGACAGAATGAAAACTGACAACATCAGATCAAATGTTTTGAGGTAAAATTTTCAATGACAAACTTCAGAACTGCAACTCCTAGCTGCTATCCACAGTTTACCAAAAAATGTAAAAGTTTTGCTCAAAGAAAGTGAAAATTTAGATCGATTTTCTCAACAGGGAATCCTAACTAAAATTCAAAACTTTGAAATAAATGTATTAAGTGACCACCACTACAAAAATCTGTCCTAGCCTTAATATATACTATCTGACAAAAAGTGAAGTATTCTTCAAAACAATTGATATAGTGGAAGGTTTTACCCACGGGTAATTAACTGGCCAGCCTTGGTGAAACCCTAGCTAACCATCAATTACATGAAGCCCACAGAGACCATACTCTGACAGCAACAAAATTCTGAAGGTTTGGTGCCCTAACCATTGACTTTACACCACTCTCCTAGAGCTGTTCAGTGGTTAGGGTTTGAGGAATGTGCCCTAAAGCTTTGGAAGCTGGCTGTTTCTCATAAACTTGGCAAGATATGACTCATATAGCTTAGGCTACTGCAACAGTGTTCTAATGACGAACATCTACAAGTTGTCATTTAGATGTTTAAACTTTCAGTTGAAGTCCTTTCTAAATCCTATCAAAATATATATTTGACCATGCCATCCACTATTAAACAAACTAAACATAAAGGAAATCATAAAATCTAACAGTTCAAAATATCTTTCATCGCATAAGTATAAAGAATAAACTTAAAACTACACACTCACATTACCAAAATTAATCTTCTTTTCAGATTCCTAGAACCTTAATTACAACTGATTCAATCCAATAAAAATGAATGACAATATAATATCAGTTATTACATACTCAAATGCATACATCATACAGACTTAGTAATATTACACCAGGATTGTATACATACGCATTCTCCACGGTAACTGCCTAAGTACATACTTGTCTCATGCAGTTTTCTTTGCAGTATGACTCACTTTAGTTTAATTCATCCATTATTTCAATAACTTCACTGACTGATTTCTCTTTTGAGTTCCATTTTTTCTAATAGTTTTTTTTGCTAACTTTGCTCATTATAATTTAGTAAATCTTACATGTTTAGCATATCCTAGTAACATAAATGTTTAGCAAACTTAACCTTCTTCTGTAGTATCCCTTCCATCAGCATCTCAGAATTAGCTTTGTAATGATCTAAGTTTAGACATGGCCAGAAATTAAGCTTCCAAATCACAGGTATCCCTTCCTTACATCTCTGTTAATGAAAGTCTGCATTTGGAAATATCTTTCTCAACTTTTCCACGTAACATTCACAACCTCCTTGATTTGTTGGCATTCCTAAGCAACTGACAAATTCATTTCCAAATTACATACACATATATTGCCTTTTCCAGTATCTTACTATCTTGGGCCCTCAAAGCTGTAGCTACTTGGTTTATTAATCATTTGAATACTGGCGTGTCATCCCTCATCTCTTATCTGATACAAAATCTACCACCAGCTAATAATATAGTCAGTCCCAAAGATCTTGTTGTTCTAGTCAACTCCGCATACTCCACGCTTAAAAAATTAAACAGATCAAACCTCTGCTGATTCTGCAACCAGGTACCTCAGTAAGAACCAGATCTTATATGTTTGCCCATCATTCCACTTTCTTAAACATATCCCACCCTGGACACTATGTTACTACCTTGAATGGATAATAGCCTTGTTAACAAGGACTTAGCCGTCAACTTCTCTAACATACCATGCAATGTAACTACAGTCTGCTCTATCACATGGGGAGGGGGGCAGTTTGAAGTCTCCCATAACACTCCAATAATAAAAATATCTCAAATCCACTTATCTTGTCAAAAGTTAATCCTATTATCTTTTCCACTTAGTCTCAACTTTACATATAAACAACTCATACATTAATTTTAACTGCACAGCTTCATAATATAAACACAGATCAGAGGGTTTCAAACCGCTTCCCTTCTTATGAAAGCATTAATTTATTCTAAGAGACTTGGATCTTCCCATCATCCTGGATATAATCTTGTAAAACTCTACTAGTTTCATTCAAAACATAAACTGTTTCCCCACAAGAAAATGCTTGAAAAACAAAGTAACAGGAAAAAAAATGCAACATTCGAATTCTTTGATCTAGATCTACCAAAATACATGCCACTGTCAATCTTGCTAAGTCATCTAATCTGTGCAATAACGAAATTCCTAAATATCTGAAATACTTTGTCTGCCACAAATAATCATACTTTCTCTTCAAAACAAGAAGTTTGGAGTGACCACTCATATTTGTTTTACTTAAAGTCTAAAATGACAGCAAATTTATTCAAAAGTTGGCATAAACCCTCTATATTCTCTCTGGAATCACTGGGTGAATACATACAGCATCTGTAAACACAGAACTCTGTTTTTTTTTTCCTGTCCTGCTACTTATACTTGTACATGCAAATATCTTACCATAGTTACCAAAGGCTCTAAATATAATGCAAACAAGACTGGGACACAGGACACTGCTGGTTTGTCTCCTGATAATATAAAAGGCAAAGACAGTCCTGTATGACTTTAACTCTAGTTGCAAATGCTATATAAACAGCCACATTGACCTTAACAAAATCATTTGAAAACCAAATATTGTGAGCATCTGTGTTAGACAGAACCACTACACATTGTTAAAGGCCTTATGAGCACCTAGGCTCACAAGACCTAATTTATCCCTCTTCAGTTATGCTGCACTCATCACCATTCCTGTTTTCCAAATACCATAAAATGTCTGCCTTCCCCCAGCAAATTTACAGCGGTCATTTTCAATCAATATTGGAAGATATGTTGTCAGTTCTTTTATTACTGAAATCATTTACAGTTATGATTCAAATCTGTAATGGAGCTATATAATTTGAATACTTGCCCTCATTTAAAAGCTACCACTGCCACTCTCCAAGATGGGGAAATATTGCACATTTCTTGTCTCCAATGTCTTAACTGTAAATCTTAAGCATATAAGGTAGTATCCTCTTTAAAAGCAATCAATGGCTCTGAAGTCTTCCTTTAACACCTGACACACTTCTTATAACATTCCAACCTCCTAAGGAGACAGCTATATCATCTGGAAAAGCAATAATTTTCCAGACAATTTCTTGAAACCATCTGTGTTATGCTTAGGGATAGATATGCACTATATGTTTTCACAATTTGCACAAATACAGCCCTTGATTCCAACATAATAACTATGAGCATCTGCTATTGTTTTTTCTAGAGTCATAAGGCGCCAATAACATCACTATTCTATCTGCACCACAAAACACAGATCTCTAGGACCAAAATTTTATCACTTCTTAATGCTTCTCTTCATCCAAACTCCACAAGCCAATGTGCAAGTTTCTGCAGGTAAACTATCCTGCTTTGCTTTTGCTAGATCGACCAACTCATTAAAATCCACAACCATATCCTCCCTTTACAGCAATATTATTCTCTCTCATTATTCTAATGCTCTAGAAATAAATGAATGTATAATGTGAACACTCCACTTAACTGTTTCATCTCTAACTCCAGTTTAGGAACTAACTTTAAATTTTCTTTTCTCACTGACCCAAAAATAGCACCCTTGACCTAATCACAGAATGTACAGTTTACAAAAACAATTTACTTCAAGTTTGCATTCTACCCATTACAACTGAAACATCTAGTCAGATAAAATACATTTAATTTAACCAGACCATCTGGCAAACATTTGCCTGTAAAATTATCCATTAATAACTAAAAGAAGAAAACTAAAAACTCTCCTCCGTTGTTGTGTGACTCACATAAATTTCCTTGGTTATTCACTTCCTCTCTTTTGAAGTAATTCTCTTTTTATATATCCCCATTATCTCATTACAACTAAGAAGACATTCATCTTGTAGAATAACAGAAATGTCATATATAAACATATATAATCACAATGTTCAGCAGAATAAATATAAGTGGTAAAGTGACATACATTTAAATATCTTTCATACTAAAGTATAAATGTATTTCTAGTTGAGCATATTTTCAAAATGTCATACTAGAATATGGCACCCTCTCCACCAATAATTTACACTCGCCTATCTCAGTCACAATTTTTTATCATACATGAACAGTGAAACACAATAAAAACTGTATTTCAACCTATTACATAAGACCAAGGACATGAGTTTCCATAAAGTCCCAGCTCTCCTTGTCCTTAGACCAAACCACAGTTTTGAAAAATAATTTCATCCATGACCTGTAAATTACAACTGAATTATGCCAATGTATGCAGTCCATTTCCTGAAATAATAATAATATTCACCATCAAATACCGCTCAAATCACTTCATCATTTGTTCTATTTTACTATGTCAATTGCTGTCTTTGGCCTCTGTGCAATGAGATCTGAAAAAAAAGTCTTGATTCAAAACTCTATAAAAGGCTCTTAACTTACTCAGTGGAGATCTTTTCCCCATCTGTACAGTATCCACCATACCTGCTATTTTCTCAGCAGTTTGAGTCTATGCCCCTTTCTCATTACACCAATGTAATTAACAATTTTGAACAACTGCTAATACTTCTTGCAAGATCACAAAAGTCTTAAATTATGTGGGAATTTACACCAAAAACACTGGATAAAATATACAAACTGCAAAATTACACAATCTACATTCTTTTTAAAGAACAGAAACTATGCCCTTTGATCCTATGTATGAACTCTATAGTAACTGTAAAGGAAAGCACATCTGTCTCCAGTTGTATTCTGCTTGCCTAGTCCCAGAGAAGAGGCAAGATAGTACAGCTGTGTAAGTAAACTTACCATAACATAAGATGTTTGATCCCTACTGTTGTAGCCTAATCTATATGAGTTATAACCTGCTAAGGATATAACAGATGGACATTGTACAAAGCTTCAGGGTACCCTACATCCACCAAACCATTAGACAAATCAATCTGAGCTAACTAAAAGACAAGTTTAGGTGCCAAGCACTTCAGAGCTTTCAGGAGGACTGAAAGAAGGAGGCTACATCCTGAGAGGGGAAAAAAAGTTATGTATTCACCATAACATTCCATCTGTGTTGTCCATTTTCATTATTCCTCAACATACGGGTTCTGATCTGATCCTTGGATCTGACTCAGCTGCCGTTCTACAGCTTGTGGAAACCACACACTCTCAAGCGCCTCCCTTACCCATAATGTTGCAGTCCCCCTCCTTCTCCAGATCTGGTTTGCAGCTCCCAAGATACAATATATGTATATTTACATAGTACCCTCCTTCTCCAGATCTTGTATGCAGCTCCCTAAGGTACAATATAGGTATATTTAAATAGTATGGAAAATAAATTCCTGGAGATCAAAGAAAGGAAACTTGGTTCCTGAGCACTCTCAAACTGTTCCAGAAGTCATCAAAGAAACACGGATGGGGACTGGAGGGAGGGGAGTTGAGGAAGAATGAAAATGGACAACAGAGATGGAAAGTTAAGATAAGTAAATAACTTCTTTATCTGATGTTGTCAATTTTCATTCATTCCTCAACATATGTGACAGAGTAACCAGATGCCTGAATCCTGGGTGGATTCTAAGGAAGGATATTCCTGAGTACTGTACAACTGGAAGCTTCTCTTCCCCTCAAGACCAGATCAAGTTTGTAATGACGTTAGCCCAAGTTGCAGCCGAACAAATACTGTTCATGGAAGCTCAAGCTAGGAAGGCTGATGTAGCTGAATGGGCCTTTAAGGGTTTAGACAGTACCAAACCAGCTTGTTATACACAAAGGAAATACAGTCAGTCATCCATTTTGATAAACTTATTTTCAAAACCAGATAACCCAATTCGGTTTCAGGAAAGGACACAAACAATTGGTCAGATTTCCTATATTTCTCAGCTCTGTGCATATAGAAACATAATTGTCTGTAACATCCAATAAATGCAACATGTTCCTCAGTAAGAAGAACGTTGACATCTGTGCAGTAACTGAAATCTGGTTCAAGGCTTCAGAGAGCACCCCAGCACTAATGGGCTACAACTCATACCACACCTTTTGGTCACAGAACATGGACCGAAACACAAAAGGAGGGGGTGTATCCATATTCATCAAGGATAACTACACCTCCAGGTTAGTGGCGCAGCATGATACCTCTGAGAACATCCATGTGCAACTAACATTGGGCAAATCTGCAATGCAAATTGTGGCCTGCTACAGATCACCCTCCATGACCCAGGACCACCACTCCACCTTTCTGGAGACACTGGAAAACATGAAGGTCCTACCGAACACCCTGATATTGGGCGATTTCAATTACCCTACCATTCACTGGGAAAACTACTCGAGTATAAATGCCCAGGCCCAGCGCTTCCTGGAATTCATCAACTCAAATGCCCTGGATCAGCTGGTAAACTCCCCTACCAGAGGTGAAAACATATTGGACCTGGTCATCACCAACATAGGCAACAGGTGTTCCACACCGGAGGTCAACCCGTCACTGGTTAGATCAGACCATAAATTAATCACTCTGGATGTCCACACCCCACCACTACCCCCAACTAAGGAAACCACAGTAAAAAACTTTTCTAAATCAACTTCACCTTACGTAAGACAGAAGTGAAAAGTTTCACAGCTCCCACGCTAAAGGATAACACTGCCCAAGATGCAGAAGCCTTTACAAATGCACTCTATGAGCACCTACAAGGATGCATGGATCGTGCCATCCCTAGCAAAACCAAGACTCACTCCTCTAAGAGAAGGAAACCAGTTTGGTGGACCCCTGCAATAAACAGGCTATACAATAGAAGGAGGAAACTAGTTCAGAAAAAAAGCAAATCCCAAGAAGGAAAGACATCCCTGATCAGTATCAGTAAGAAACTAAGGTCCCTCATGAAATTATCCACTTCGAAAGAAAAATAGCCAAGGATTCAAAAGATAACCACAAAGCCTTATTTAGCTATGTTAAGAATCTAAGTGGCAACTCGTAGATATGCACTGAACTAGTGCAAAATAGCACAAAATATACTGAACCTACTGATATGGCCAACATCCTGGCAGACAGATTCAGTGCAAACTTCACCACCCTCTCACCTCCAAAAGGGCCCACAACAATACCAGAAAAGTGTAGTGTCCCAAAAATCACAGACGCACAGGTGAAAACAGCCCTTTCAAAAGCCAAAAACACAGGGTTGATGGGACCAGATGGTGTCCAAGGCTGCGTCTTGCACAAACTACAGAACGAACTAAACCCCCACCTAAACACGCTGTTCAGCCTCAGCCTCTCCACAGACTACGTGCCCACAGAATAGCGCACAGCAACGGTTATTCCTCTCCACAAAGTAGGGGCCACAACTGACCCTGGTAACTATCGCCCCATAAGCCTGACTAGATTGGTCTGCAAGGCTATGGAGCGTATCATCATGGAACTCATCAACACAGACATTGGGAACTTCCAAACACTTGACCCAATCCAGTTTGACTTTGTTAAGGGCAGATTATGCCTACTAAACCTGTTTGACTTCTTAGAGACCGTCACCAAGGCCATAGATGAGGGAAAGGTGGTTCACACAGACTACCTTGACCTCGCAAAGGCTTTCAACACCATTCCCCACTCGGGTATTACAGAAAAACTCACTAGCCTGAACATAAACCCCTATGTCACGAGATGGGTTGCCAACTGGCTTACAGACAGAACTCACACGGTAAGAATAGCAGGCTCCAGGTCCGACTCTAAACCAGTCACAAGTGGTGTCCCGCAAGGCACGGTCCTGGAACCCCTACTGTTCGGCATATAATTCTCAGAAATACAGGCAAACACAGGAGGACTATGGCTAACCAAGTTCACCGATGACTGCAAACTGGGAGCCATAATTGACTCTCTGGCTGACAAAAAGGGCCTTACTGAGACGGACACCTGGTGTCAAAGTCTTGGTCTTAAGCTAAATGCCAAAAAATGCATAGTCATCCCATTTGGGAAAAATAAAACACCCACAAATTGCCACATAGGTGGCAGCCCCCTTAAAACAGAAGAGGTAATAAGAGATCTGGGGACCCAGGTAGATAGTAATCTCTCCTTTGACAATCATATTGCCAAAGTAGTTAAGAAATCCTTCTATGTGGCCGATCTAATCACTAAAGGGTTTGCATCTAGAAATAAAGAGGTTATAGTGCCACTCTACTCATCACTCATTAGACCCATCATAGAGTACAATGCCCCATTTGGGATGTACCTCACAAGACACTTCCAATAGCTGGAAAGACCACAAAAGTACCTCACCATGACGATTACTGGCCTCAAATATATGTCCTATGCAGCTCGACTGAAAAAACTCTGGCTGTACTCAGTGGCATATCGCTTACTCAGAGGTGATCTCTGCCTAACTTACAAAGCCATGTCCAACTCAGAATTGATGGATATGCTCCACCTAAAGAAATCCAAGTCACTGCAAGCCACACGCTCTAGTGAGCTAAACCTTGCCACAACAATAAATAGAACATGCTGGAGGGATAGATTCCTGTCACAGAGACTCCCCATGCTTTGGAACAAAATTCCAAATTACTTCAGGCAGAGCCCCTCACTAACACTCTTCAAGAGAAACCTTGACGAGTGGATGGGTAACAGAAAATACACCCCTGGAATCACTTCATTGGCTCTGCTTGAGAGAAGATCAGTTAATTAATCAATGGGGCGGCGAATGCTGACACACTCTGGATAGGCTTATAAATGCCCTCGGGCAGATAGCCTAGAACCTACCTATGAACCTATGCATTCACCTTTGTTAGAGAAATTTGGAAAGAATACAGAGAGATTGATGGTTTGATTAATGTTAGATCCTGACACTAACTTAGGAAGGAAGGGATGGTTCTTAAGGATAGCTTATCCTTGTGAAAGATTAAGTAAGGAGGCTTAGAAGATAAGGCTTGCAGTACTGACATCCTTCTAGCCAATGTTATGGCTATGAGAAAAATAATTTCCCAAGTTAAATATTTTAGTCCACATCTTGCTGTAGGTTCAAAAGGACTCTGAGTTAGGGCCTGTAACATTATGGTAAGATCTCAAGGTGGAGTAGGGTCCTTGAAGAGAAGGCTTTAGTAAAAATGCTCCTTTTATAAAGGCTTTACAAAGATGTGAAGATGCTAAAGTAGAATTATCAATTCCAATGCGGAAATAAGATATAGCAGCTAGCTGGTCTTTAATTGTAGAGGGACTAGCTGCCTCAATGAAAATGAAAGCCAGGAATTCAAGGATCATGTACAGGTGTCGAAAAAAGATTATGTCATGTTGTTGTGCCCAAAGGACAAATCTTTTCCATTTGCTCTTGTAGATTCTCCTGGCAGAGGCCTTATGAAAAGATCGCACTGGAAAAGAGAGCGTAGGCTGTCTGGCTATCACTGGAATTGGAGATACCATGTGGTTAACTTGAGGCCCAAGTTAATTGGGTGCATCAAATCTGTTGGATGAGACAGGAGGTCTGGCATTGGATCCAAAATCCAAGGTTGGTAAACTAGATGAAAGTAAGGGAAACCAGATCTGTCGAGGTCAGTAAGGGGCAATGAAGATGACTCTGCTCTTCAAGCGAGTTGCTTTCTGCAGAAATTTGGGGATTAAGGGAATTAGAGGGTAAGCATAGAGGAGACCTAGGGGCCAGTCATGAGGGAGAGAGTCTCTCTGTGACTCCCCTGGTGGAGGAATTAGAGCAAAAAACCTGCTGCATTTGCTGTTCAGGAGGGATTCAAATAGGTTGCAGCATGGCTGGCACCACTGGTGGAATATCATTTCCACTACTTCTGTGTTGAGAGATCACTCATGAGGTAGTAAAAAGGACCTGCTCAACTTGTCTGCTATCATGTAGAATTTCCTCGTATATGCATTGCTATCAGAAATCAGTTTGAAGAGATTGCCCACTGCTGCCCTCTCATAGCTTCTCGACACAATGGGTAAGATCTGGTTCCTCGTTTGTTGATATACTATACTACAGAGATATTGTCCGTTTGTATCACAATACTTCCAGAAGAGAGAGTTTTAAAATGCCTACAATACTAGGAGTATTGCTCTCATTTCCAGCATACTGATACGTAAATTGGCCTCTTTGGGGGACCACGTGCCTTGAACAGTCTTCCCCGAAAAATGCCCCCCCGATCTGGGAAGCGTCTGTGGTCACAATGGCTTGGGTTGAGGGAGAATGAATGAATGATCTTGCAATAGTTGATATGAGTGAATCCACTACCAAAATAATATTTTGCAAGCCTGAGTGATGTTGATCTTGGTGGACAAAGAGTGATGCAGGATGGACCACTGGGTTGCCAATGTCCACTGAAGAATTCTCATATGGTATTTCGCTAGTGGAAGCAAAACTATTGCTGCAGACATGGACACCAGGGTCTGTAATATCTTATTTTGCGGGCTCGTAGGGATGAACTCTGAATTATTCTGCTGACTTGAAAATGGATGGTTTAAACTCTCAGTAAAGGCAGAGATGCTATCATTGATGTTGCTTTGAAACTGGCTCCTATGTACTCCAAGGACTGAGAGGGTTGAATTTTGAGATTTCTTGTGGTTGATTCTGATGCATAGATTGGAATAAGTTTGGAGTACATAGTCCCAAGCTGTTATCAGTCAATGCCTGGTTGAGGTGGTAAGGAGCCAGTCGCCTAGGTATGGAAACAGTCAGAATCCCTGCAGTCTGAAGCTGCTACCACTGCCATGTATTTGGTAAACACCCTGGGGGCTGTGGTGAGACCAAAGGGCAGTGCTCTGAACTGGTAGTGACTGACTCCCACCCAGAAGCATAGGTATCTCCTAGACCCTCTGTTCATTTTTATGTGAAAGTATGCATCCTGCAGATCTACAGAGCACATCCAGTCATCCTTGTGTAGGAAAGGTAAAATGGACTGAACCACGACCATCCAAAACTTGATATGTTGAACCAATCCATTTAGAACATTTAGATCTAAACTTGGTCTTCATGTCTCCTGTCTTTTTTTGACACTAAAATGAATCTTGAGTAAGTTCCAGATCCTTTCTGGTCTGGAGGACCTCTTGGATGACTCTTTTGTCTAGCAGCTTTTGTATTTCTAACACTGCTGTTTTCCTCTTACTGTGTGGAACATCAGGAATTTTGTTCTGCAATGGTGGTGGCAGGGAAAAGGGAATTATATAGCCTCTGGAAATGATCCTCTGCACTGAAATATCATTTGCTAAGTCTAGCCAGGCACTCTTGTGCAGGGATAAATGACCTCTGAATGCCTCCAGAGGTGGGCCATCGGGCCTCCATTCAGGAACACTGATGAGGTCTGTCAGAGAAAGAATCCCTGGACCCCTGGTTCTGTGGACCCCCTCTGCTGGGTAGACAGTCTTCCATTGGAGTTCCCCCTCCACCCTGAGGGGAACCTTCTCCATGTGGATCATGGAACAGACTCTGGGATTTCTTGAACCACATCTTTGAACCGGCTCTCTGATTCCTGAAAAAGGTTCTTTGAGGAGTCAAAAAATGTACACCAACAGCCGGCAGGGTCTTTCCGTCTTGCTCAAACCTGGAGTGTGTGTCCTTAACCTTAGGGCCAAACAACAAACTTCCTTCAAAAGGTGCATTGACGAAAGATGACTTGAAGGGCTCCGCAAAATTACACAGGCGCATCCAGGCAAGCTTCCTGATGGAAATGCCCAAGCCTGCTGCTCGAGGCTCCCTCAGCTGAATGTGATATGATCCTCACAGAAGAATACAAAATGGACTGAGGGTGGCTAACTGTGAAGTCAGAAAACTCTGCCTTAGCAGTATTAGTCCCTGACAGAGTTTTTGAGAGCTCCTTGATTAAATCCCTCTACTAGTAGAGTGCCCCAAGAAATTCAGGGACCTGAAAGCAAAGGTCACCAATGCATAAACCCACTTCCCAAATCTGTCCAGAGGCCTAGACTCCCTGTTGGGGGGGATGGACAGAAAAACTTTGTTCAATTTCTTTCTTGGTGGCTGCCACCACAACCACATCATCTACTGGTACTCCTTTGTTCCAAAGCTACATTCCTTTCGATGGTGCCAGCATCCTATCTGGTCACCTGGGGATCAGCTCTACAGAATATGGTTCCTTCCACACCTGCTGAAAGATCAAATCAATGAGCAATTCAGTGAGAAGAGTCACCCAGGAGGTAGATGGGCCAGCACCAAATGCCTCCAGGAATACCGCTTCCTCTTGGGAAGGGCTGTCAGTGATCAACCACCCTGCTGTTTCAGAATTTTTAGAATATCTCCAAATGAGACATCTTCAGGTGGTGATACTGGGGACCCTTCCCCTTCATTGAAATTGGTACCCTATGTGACTGACTCCTGAGGGGAGTCCAAGTGCCTCCTCTTGCACTTCCTCTTCCTAGGAACTTCTTTGGTGAGATGCTCCGGAGAAGTATTGGAAGATATAACAATACCCTGTGAAGCTGCCTGGAGACTTTTAGCTGGCTGCCCCTGTGGAGTAGAATGCTGATGCTCATGACACAAAGACATCTGAGAACCAGAATGAAGATCCGAGGGGGGAGAAGCCATCTGATGTCTAGTCGAGAATAATACTCCACCACCATGAAGGCAGCATGCCCAGAGGAGAAAGAAACTGTCAGAGCAGAGAATATGTGTTTCTGGCCGAACGGTTTTCTCTCACTCAAAGCAATTGCCCCAGAGGCAGGAGTTGGAAGGAAGCTATCAAATGCTAAGGCTCAGAGAGGCAGAGATGGATATGAGTACTTTGGAGTCGACCCTAAACACCCAGATCCGGCAACAAAGCTTTGGGTCCAAGAGCTCTCTAACATCAACACACTCTGAGCTGATATGCTTAGAGAAGGTGTCAGATCTGAGGATACAGGCATCCTCGGATCTGAAGCAGACAGCACCTCGAAACTCGGATCCAAGGGCTCCAAAACCAAAGGACGGATTGCAGAAGGAGCCAAAATAGGTGGAGTTGTACAAGTTAAGGCCTCTGGACCCATTGGGGTAGGGGCCGGGAGAATTCCCATCTGTATTTGTGTCGAAATAAACTTTCTCATCATTCTATCCATGTCTGCTTCTGTGAGACTTCTGGAAGAACAGGAAAAGGTGATGGAGGGAGAATGACAGCCTGATAAGAATGGTGATGGGAGCCAAGATGGGACTGGATCCAGAAATGATAAATATCTGGTTCTGGAAAATGATTTTGGCTCTGAGAGAGTAGAATCTGAAGAGAAGGATCTGACGTCTGAAGTGGTAGGATCCGATGACTTGTGGTGTGCCAGATCTAAAGATTACCTATTCTTCTTTCTTGGCTCCGAGGTCGGATCCAAAGAAGAATGTGATGAGCCAGCTTGATCAGAAGACCTTTTTCTTTCCTCCTTTTTCTCTGGCTTAGAGGGTTGAATTCCACAAAGAGATTCTCCGAAGGCCGATGGAATGAGACCCTTATGAATCAATTTATTTTTCTGATCCACAAGGGCCCTTGGATTAAAAGACTTACAGATGGAACAGGAGGCATATAAATGTTCGGGTCCTAACCAAGAAACACATATTTGATGGGTGTCAGACAGGGAATCTTGTGAACATAGACCAACAAGGAGAAAAAAGGAGTTTGCAGAGAAATGGCAAAGTCTAAGGGAGTTACCAACTATGGTAAAAGGTAAAATACCAACTGTACAGGTAAAGGGAGAATAATAAGTAGAAATATATAACAGGTAAAGAAAAAAGAACTTATTGTTATAAGAAATAAAAATATTCACTTGGGAGCTGTAGCAACCATGATATTTCCAAAGGTTGGAAATGAGATGCGGAGAAGGATGGGGACTACAAAATTATGGGTAAGGACGGAGCTTGAGAGTTTGTGGTTTCCATGAACTGTAGAACAGTGGCTGAGTTGCATCCGAGGATTGGATCTGAACCCATATGTTGAGGAATGAATGAAAATTGATAACATCAGATAATCTTTTCAAACCCTAGAACAAAAACACAAAAAAAAACAAGGGGGATGAAGGGAATTGAATGGCTAATGCAACAGACATCATTCAAACATCTACAGTTATAAGTTTACTTACACAAGAGTACTATGCTCTTCATATTGATCTTCTTGCAACAGCCTAAGCTATATGGATAGATTGCCAAAGCTTAAAAAATCTGAGAGGTGTAACAGGAAGGACACAGGAGCACCTGGGGAATGGTCCTAGCAAAATCTGATCTAGACCTGGAAAGGAATCCAGCTCATAGTGCTCTGTAAAAGTACCTAGAGAAGACCAGGGTGCAGCTTCTAGAATACTTCTAGTGTCCAACCCTTTCAAAAAGCAAGAGATGAACCCAAGGCCATGGTACAGCATGCCTTGACCCTGCCTGGGATAGTTTTATTGTGGTGGGAACAGTAAAATGTCATAGCCTGAGAAAACCATTTGGCAATAGCCTGCTCTGACAGAAGTTATCACTTCTTCTTACCTTCAGAAAAAAACAAACAAATGATCAGAAGTTCTGAAAAATTTTGTTCAGTCAAGATAGTACCTGAGCTGTCTGTGGACATCCAAAGTATGAAGAATCCTTTCTCTCTTATGTTTGGTTTCAGGAAAGACTACAATGAGGAGGACAGTTTGGCTTAAAACTAACTCTGATACCAATTTATGTATAAAAGAAGGAATAATTCTCAAAGAAACCTTATCTCTGTGGAAAATGTGATAGGACTGACCCACCACAACAGCTTCAACTCAGATACTCTTCCAGCACAGGTCAGTACACCAAGTCAGCTGGTTCAAAAGGAACAAGTGTTAGCTTTTCCAACACAAAGTTATGATCCCAAGGCAAGCAACATTTTTCTTATAGGTCTCTTATGCGGCACCCCTTTCAAAAACATTTAGACAAGAGAATGCAATGAAATAGGAGGATCCATGGGCAGACAATAATGAAATGGCCGACAAATGAAACTTGAAAGAGGAGTAACACAGGCCAAAGGAAAGTAGCTGACAGAAATACTGCAAAATCAGAGAAACACTAGACCTGAATGGGTATTGGTTATTTTGATGGCGAAAACTTTTTCAATTTACTTTTTCTAGTAGCAAGCTTCCTTGCTTCCATTAGTATCTGCTGAACATCCTGATTAAACAGGTGCCTAAAAGGTATTAAGACCCTATCATCCATGCAGTCAGTTGTGGTTGTTTGGAGTAGGGATGTATTAAACACCCCTGCTTTTGTGTGTGTAGATCTAGTCTGTAGGGAAGCTTATGGCAATTGCCCCTGACCAATTCCAAAAAAGGGTGAAACACTGTTGTTGGGGCAGGAAGGAAGTCATCACAATGATCTTTAGGAATTCGTTATAAATCTTCAGAAGTACTCTGGATATTAATCAAAAGGGTAGAGAAGAATACAGGAACATTCCTATCCAATAAGAAGAAAAGTCGTATGTCTTCCAGGCCTTCTTGCATGAAATTCTGAAGAAGAATTTTGCCAGATGATTGTTCACAGAGAAGGCAAAAAGGTCTGAGGAATTCTCAACAGGTGTATTAAATCTTTGAAGACCCCTTGAGCTAATTTCCATTTGTGAAGGTATGTATACATCCTCCTCAACTTGTCTGCCACACAAGTTTGCTCTGATGGAATGAAGGATGCCTGTAGAGTGAGACTGTGCTGTAAACTACAGCCCATGCTAACATGGCTAGTCTGCATAGGAGTAAAGATCTGTTTCATCCTTGCTTGTTTATGTACCACATCACTGTGGCATTGTCTGTAACTACATGAAGAGGTCCTGGGGGGCTACAGATTATTCAGAGTTGACAGCCTTGATAAGAGCTAGCATCCTTTTGATCTTTATGTGCTTTGGTCTGTCTTTGTTGTCCCATACGCCTTGCACTTTTCTTCACCTTGACACAGCTCCCCAAGAAAAGTCCAAAGTGTCTGTGGTAACTGACTGCTTTGGAGCAGGAGTGAAGAAGGGAATACCTGGATTCAGAGATACATGATGTTGCCTCCAAGTGATTTCTCTTTTCACAAATCCCATAACTGGAATTTGAGAAGATAATGGATACTGATGCTGTAACCAAAGAAACTTCAGATACCATTGTATCTTTCTTATGTGTAGTCAGTCTTCCAAAAGATATCATGAGTATCATGGATGCCATGAGACCCAGAATCCTGAGGTATTCCCTCAAAGTGACCAAAATCTGAGTAGAAAACCTGTGGAATACATCTAAACATAGATATATTTATTATGTGGAAGGAAACATGTTTGTATTGATGTGTCTAGCAGACACCCCAGGAACACACTCCTGTGTGATGGAGTCAAAAAGACTTCTGAATGTTCTCTTGGAATCCCAGCTTGTGTAGGAGATCTCTCACCCAAGTGAGATTCCTGACACTTTGAAATAGATTTTGCAAAGATAATCAAGTTGTCTAAATATATAAAAATGTGGATACTCTGTAGCCGGCAATGGGCTATGACAGGAGCTAGACAATTTGTGAACACTCTTGGGGCAGTCGACAGCCCTAAGGTTAAGGTACAGAAATTGATAATGCGATCCACATATACAAAACCTTATGAAACACCTGAAATCTGGATGAATAGTAATGTGAAGATATGCATCTTTTAAATCTAAGGTTACTAAAAAAAACTCAATGGAGGAAGAAGGGGCAATAGGTTGTAACGTGAAAGCATTTTGAACTTGAGCACTATCACAAACTTTTTTAAGAAAGAAAGATCTAGAGTTGGTCTACAGGCATTTTCTCTCTTTTGCACAGCAAGCATTCTTGAATAAAATCCTTCTCCTAGCTGGGAAGGAGGAACCCTCCCCTCTGAGACAGCATTTATTCCAGAAAAGGAGGAAACATAACTGTTTGGTCTGGTAGATGTGGAGGAATTCTATGGAAAGAAGGAATTTCTTCCCACTGACATCTGTATCATTAAAGTGTTGGTACGACATACACTGCTTTACTGTCATATAATTATTATCACTGCCTCTTCTCCAAGCTCTCATTTTTGAAAAACTCTTGCATTTGTACCTACCCATTTTGAGCTCGCTGCTAGACACAGGCCTTGACTGACTAACTCCCAAAACAGTTAAGTTGTGTCCCGGTTCATTCCCCAGCCACCGCCTCCACGACCACCCATTATATTTGCTCTGATCTTCATCCACTGTTACACCCTCAAGACACATCTCCTAAAAAGACACCCACATAAAACCACATAACCCACTTTTCTCACTGCCCTCATAGTCAGTACTACAAGATTACTGGATCTTTTAACTCCCACTTACAACTTCTTGCACAAACACAACACACATCCAGTCAGTAAAATGTTCCTCTTTCCACAGCTTACTCTGTTCTACCTCCTCCTCCTTTTTTTCTCTTCACCTACCTCACCCCCTACAACCAATAACAAAGATCTTCATATAATACTTAAACAATCAGCATATCACTGTGTATTAGCCCTATACTACTATAATTTCCTCACTAACAAACCACCACCACAACCCCCCAGTAATCAGACCAAACCTATGCCCCTACTCACCACTGTCTGGATTACTTTTTTATATGATTACTAAGACTCAGTTTTCTCTCTGTTAAAATGCACCAAATACGTCCTTCAGACTATCCACCATAATCTTTACACTCCTTCTTAAGAATAACATTGACCGCAACCCAGGCCCAACAATTCTCTTTCCTCAACATCAGAACTACTCTCTTCCTGCATTGGCCTGTGCCCTCTTCAATGCACATAGCATCAGTAACAAACTAGACAACATACGTTCCTTTATCCTCACTATAACGCAGACATTCTAGTAGTCACAGAATCCTGGGTCAAAAAAGACTCTCCCAACCTCTATCGCTTTCTAACCTCCTACAAGTTTGTCAATGATGCCAGACCAGACAAACGATCAGGTGAAGTCTCTCTAATTTTGTACAGAAATAACCTAAACCCAAACGTCATTGCCCAAGGAAACTCCTCAGATGCCGGTCCTAAATGGATTCTCCTAAAATTTCCAACTCACAAAGGCAAACCACTACTGATTGCTATAGTCTATCTACCAACCTCTGCTTCCATAAATAAAGTTAAAGCACTCATCACTAACACCCTTAATAACTGTCCCAAAAATAACAACATAATCACTCTAGGTAACTTTAATATTAATTATCTTGGCCCTCTTTCATCTGATGACTATTTTCCTAGCAGATCTAGGTCTCCTTCAACTCTTAAAAGAACCAATAAGACCTAACCTCAGTTCCTCCAAACACTCCACACTCAACCTGATTATTACAAACACACCAAATTCCATCTCCAACATAAACATTCTGTCGCCATCACTAAGCGACCACTGCCCAATCACCTTTACAATTGTCAACTATCCTTTAAAACCAATATTAAAAGCCTTCAAAAACCAGAGTAGCACACATATAGACAAACTCAGAACCTTTCTCATAACCCACAGCTGGGACCATATACTCTCCTTATATGACCCTAATATAGCAGTTGCAAGCCTAACCAACTATCTACTCCAACTGCAAGACAAATTCTTCCAACTTATCCACAGGCTGTATAAACCCACCAAAACTGAATGGCTATCCACTGAACTCAAAAATCTTTTAATTCTAAAGGATGAAGCATGGCAAAAAATGAAAACAGACCCCCCCCCTACAACTGCCAAATCAACCTTGTTTACTGTCTTGTGTAATCTAGCCAAGAAGTCCATCGGAAGGTATAAAAGAACTCTCCACACAAAGAAACAAATGATACTCTTACACAGGGTAACCTACTTACAGGAGGAAAACTTCCTCATGACACCCTGTCTACAAACACCATTCAATGTCATATAACAAAATTTGTCCAGAAGATTTCCTTAAACAATTTAGCAATCTCACATCAATAAACTCCACACCTTCCACAGATCATGCATTGTTCACCCTACCATGACTCACCCCCCCTATTCCATTTCATTACTTGAAAATATTTACATATATACCCCTCCTGGATCTGACAACATAAACATTGGTTCATATAGCACTGAAAAGAGCATCTATGTCTTCTGTCGCCCACATATATAATCAATGTCTCACACAAAACATCATGTCACAGATTTGGAAAACTGATCTCATTAAACACCTCCCAAATCAAAACAACTTAAAAGAAACCTCAAACTTCCATTGAATACCCATTCTCCCAATTCTGGGTAAACTTCTTGAAAAGATAGTCTATACTAAAATCCAGCAGTACCACCTGCTATCCTCCAAACAACACAGATTCTGGCCTGGATGAAGTACTATAACTGCACTTTGGTCCCTAACTGATGACATTCTGCTAAACTCTGATAGTGGTCTCCTTACAAGTGTCCTATTTATAGACCTGACAAGGACATTTGACTTCATTGACCACTATCTTTTCCAAAACAAGCTAACTGAAATTGGTATCAGTTCAGACAATACTACCTGGTTTAAAAATGTCCTCACTCACAGACACTTCAAAGTTAAAACAGGATCCTCACAATCAGAATCTACACCTGTTAATAAAGGTGTACTACAAGGATCCATTTTTGCCCATTCCTCTTACAAGGATCCATTCTTGCCCCTTTCTCGTATTCATTAACAATCTTCCTTGTGACCTACCTCATTTTCCACTTATCCTCTATGCCGATGACATGGTCATTTATGGATCGGGCCACTCCCACACCAACATTCAATGCCGATTCCAGTCAGACCTCCACCAATGGCTCATAAACCATAAACTACTTCTTAACCCTGCCAAGACAAAAACTATGCTTTCTGGATCTCCACAGAAAATTCACCAAACACCTAACCCTTTTACTATCTTTGACCTACACAACCATTCCATAGAGTCAACCTCCACCTTCAAATACCTAGGACTATGGCTTGATCAGTTACAAAACTTCCATTTCCACACAACGTGAGAGTCAAAATAAACTCCCTCCTCTTCTGGGCCAAAAAGATGTCCCCTTTTCTAACCGAACTAGCCAAAGCAGCCATTGGCACAGGGGTTGAATACGGCCTCCCAATTTTTGCATCAGCCTTCAAGAAAAACATTGTTACACTCCAGATTATCTCTAACAGTATTTGCTGATTCAAACTCACCTCTCTCTCTAAGCATCACAGCATCTTCTAGAAAAAGCTAAATTGCTATCCATAAAAAAAAAAAAAAAAAAAAAAAAAAAAAAATAAAGCTCTAATCTACTTTTAGGATACCAACTCTGGAAACTACAACTGTACCCATTTACTCCCCTTGCAGCTGCACTTCATGAAAAAAAATCTCCACATACAACTTTAGGCCCTACTCACAAGCTACACCAACTCTCATTATCCCTAGAACTCCAAAGCAGTGCACGTTTTCTCCTCGTAGACACCTACTTTTTGACAAGCTCTCCCCATCGACATTAAGGAAATCAACATTTATTCCAAATTTAGAATGCAACTCAAAAGCACCTCTTCATCTAAGCCAAATGTTCCAACTGCTTCAACACAGGACATACTGCCTAACCTATCTCCTTATCGAGTCTCTTCTCTCCTCACTCAAAATTCACTGAAGACTGACCCATTTTAGACACACACACACACACACACACATATATATATATATATATATATATATATATATATATATACATACATATATATATTATTACACTCTGATAGTACATTGCACTGTGCTTGTTCACTAGAATGTATATGCACAGTTTTGTTTATGTAATTAGTCTGAAATACTCTCTTACTGATTTCATTTCTAAATTTTTTTGTTTGTGAAATGATGTTTTGTATTTCACCGGGACAAGCCTGAAATTGGTTAAAATTGATCAGTGCACTGTTCCAGAATATGTACATATACACACACACACACACACACACATATATATATATATATATATATATATATATATATATATATATGGGTACATGTCAGTCGACCAACAAGTCGGAAGACCGACATTCACTCCACCGACACATGAAAACATCGAAAGCGCAAACACGGACATTTAACAGGTAAGACTTTTAAATTCGCTAATCATGCCTACCACACATGCATAACACTGCCACACTTACTAAAACATGGTAGGCATGATTACCGAATTTAAAAGTCTTACCTGTTAAATGTCCGTGTTTGATGTTTTCATGTGTCAGTGGAGTGAATGTCGGTCTTCCGACTTGTCGGTCGACTGACATGTACCCATATATATATATATATATATATATATATATATATATATATACACATATATATGAGGTAAGTTTGGCTTTCAAGGCCAAAGGCCAAGGATAACCACAAAGCATTCTTTAGCTACAGTGGATATAAAAAGTACACACACGCCTGATAAAATTACAGGTTTTTATGATATAAAAACGAGACCACAATAAATCATTTCAAAACTTTTCCTACCTTTAATGTGACCTATAACCTTTACAATTCAATTGAAAAGCAAACAAATCTGTTAGGGGAAAAATATAAAAAATAAAAAAACGTACAATAAGCTGGTTGCATAACTGTGCACACTCTTAAACTAAAACTTTGTTGAAGCACCTTTTGATTTAATTACAACATTCAGTCATCTTGGGTAGGAGTCTATCAGCATGGCACATATTGACTTGGCAATATTTGCACATTCTTCCTTGCAAAAGTGCTACAAATCTGTCAGATTGTGAGGGCATCTGTTGTGCACAGCCCACTTCAGGTCACCCCACAGATTTTCTATTGGATTTAGGTCTGGGCCATTCCAAAACTTTAATTTTCTTCTGGTGAAGCCCTTCTTTTGTTGATTTGGATGTATGCTTGGGGGTCATTGTGTTGAAAGGTGAAATTCCTCTTCATCTTCAGCTTTCTAGTAGATGCCTGAAGGTTTTGGGCCAAACGTGACTGGTATTTGGAAATGTTCACCTTGACTAAAGCCTCAGCTCCAGCTGAAGAAAAGCAACTCCAAAGCATGATACTGCCACCACCATGCTTCACTGTGGGATGGTGTACTTTTGGTGATGCGAAGTGTTGTTTTTGCATCAAACATGCCTTTTGGAATTGTGGCCAAAAAGTTCAACCTTGATCTCATCAGACCATAACACATTTTCCCACATGTTTTTGGTTGACTTGATGTATTGTTTTGCAAATTTTAGCCAGGCCTGGATGTTTTTCTGTGTTAGAAAAGGCTTCCCACTTGCAACCCTACCCTATAGCCTAGACATATGGAGAATACGGGAGATTGTTGTCACATGTAGTACACAACCAGTACTTGCCAGAAATTCCTGCAGCTCCTTCAGTGTTGTTGTAGGTCTCTTGGCATCCTCTGTGACCAGTTTTCATCTTGTCTTTTCATCAGTTTTGGAGGGACGTCCAGTTCTTTGCAATGTCTCAGTTGTCCCATATTTTCCCCACTTTTTTGATGACTGTCACTATGTTCCATGGTATATCCAATGCTGCGGAAATTTTTTTGTACCCTTCTCCTGTCTGATACCTTTCAACAATGAGATCCCTTTGATGCTTTGTAAGATCTCTGCGAACCATGGCTTTTGCTGTAGCAGGCAACTGAGTAAATGTCAGGAAAATTCTACTAGGACAGCTGAACTTTATTTGGGGTTAATCAGAGCCTATTTAATGGATGGCAGGTGTGTACCCAAGAAGACTGAATGCTGCAATTAAATCAAAAGGTGCTTCAACAAAGTATTAGCTTAAGGGTGTGCAGACTTATGCAACCAGATTATTGTACGTTTTTTATTTTTTATATTTTTTCCCTTAACAGATTTGTTTGTTTTTCAATTGAATTTTACAGGTTATAGGTCATATTAAAGGTGGGAAAAGTTTTGAAATGATTTATTGTGGTCTAATTTTTTATATATCCCAAAAAACCTGGCATTTTAACAGGGGTGTGTACACTTTTTATATCCACTGTATGTCCGCAACCTCAAAGGCAATACACAATTGTGTGCAAAGCTCATTGTAAACTGAGCCACCTATACTGAGCCAAAAGATATAGCAAACCTCCTGGCTGATAAATTCAGCTCCAGCTTTACTCCTCTCTCCCCCTCAACCTTCCCACATGATATATCATTAATATAACTCCCCCTACTAGCACTAGGGAACAGGTCTTTAATGTTCTCTCTAAGACCAAAACACTGCATCAATGGGCCCAGACAATATCCCAGGGTGTCTTCTAAATAGCATGAAACATGACCTATCAGCACCTCTGGAATTACTATTCAACTGTAGCCTCCAAGCAGGATTTGTGCCTCATGAATGGAGAAAGGCAACAGTCATCCCTCTGCACAAAGGTGGGCCATCTACAGACCCTGGAAACTACAGACCCATAAGTTTCACTAGTCTTATATGTAAAGCCATGCAAAGAATTATCATGGAGATGATCAATAGAAATATAGTAAACCTCCAGACACTGGACCCAACCCAGTTTGGTTTCGTTAAGGGCAGATCATGCCTACTCAGCCTGGTGGACTTCTTTGAGAAGGTCACCAAAGCAATGGATGACAACAAAATCATTCACACTGCTTACCTTGACATGGCCAAGGCATTCACTCGGGCATTGTTGACAAACTCAAGAGATTAGGTACAAACCCTTATGTCATCCACTGGATAGCCAACTGGCTCACAAACAGGACCTTGGAAGTTAGAATTAGGGAGTCCACCTCGACAAAGAGGCCAGTTACAAGTAGAGTCCCTGAGGGATCAGTCCTTGGACCGCTTATTTTTGGCATTTACTTCTCAGAAGTCAAGGCCAATGTCAGTGGTCTCTGGCTGACTAAATTTGCAGAAGATTGCAAATTAGGAGCTCTCATTGAATCACACACTGACAGAAATGTTCTCCAAGAGGGCTGACACAGACAAACAACTGCTGTCAGTGTCATGGACTAAACCTAACTGCCAAGAAATGTATAATAGTATCCTATGGGAAGTCATCCATCCCTAGTAGCTATCATATTGATAACACTATGTTCATCATATTGATCACTGTTGCAGTTGCCTTAGGTATATTGGCTGTCTTGCCCTAGTGTAGAACATCTGGGAAGTGGAAGGAGAAGAGTCCAGGAGCCCCTGGAGAACAGTCCTAGCAAAGCTTGAACTAGACCTAGAGAAGGAATTAAGTTTTGAATGCTTTGTAAAAGTATATATAGATGAATAAATTGTTGCTTCTAGAATATATCTAGAATCCACTCCTTTCCAAAAAGCCACAGATGAAGCCAAAGCTCTGGTAGAGTGGGCCTTGACCCAGCCTAGAATAGTTTTGCTGTGGTGAGAAAAACAAAAGGCAATAGCCTTAGACAGCCATTTGGAAATAGTCTGCTTCTACACAGGCTGTCCCTCCCTCTTACCTTCAAAAAGAAATAAACAACACATCAAATGATCTGAAAGATTTAGTTCTGTCAAGATAGTACCTACATTCCAAGGTAAGGCGTATCCTTTCTCCTCATTTTTCGGTTTATGAAAGAAAATTGGGAGAGGATAGTCTGGCTTAACAAACTTGGACAATACTTTAGGCATAAAGGAAGGATTATTTCTCAAGAAAACCTGTCTCTGTGGAATGTAAGATACAGCTGACTCACCATATGAGTTTGCAGCATACGATACCCTTCTTGTAGAGGTCGCATTTATTTATTGACATTTGATTACCGGGAAAGTCCGACTGGGTAGAAGCCCATTTTCAGTGAAGGCATGGGGAGAAAAGCTCCAAATTATTACAAAACATTTTTTGACCAATAACTACACAATCTTCAAAAATAAAACAAAAACATCTGCAGTTTAAATAATTATAACAAATTAGACAATATAAAACATTGGTTAAGAATCGCTACAAGATATATGGCAATCATTTAATATTTAGAGAAATTTTAGACAGGTTTTAGAGAAATTAAAGGTAGATTGGTCTAATACAAACAGAAATTACAATATGAAGTGAGGGAAAAAAAGAAGTTATGTACTCACCATAACGTTCCATCTGAATAGGTAACTTCATTTGTCAGCAACCTGTGGGTATCGGATCTGACCTGGATCCGAGCCGGCAGCTTTCCAAGCTAAAGATCCGAGCTCTCAGTTCCTCCCACTTACCCATAATACCCTGCTACCTCCCTCCAGTCCTCAGATCGAGTTTGCCAATTTATCAACCAACAACAGTCAAACATACTCAAAAGAGAAACGCTAACCTGATGCGTAACAGAAGGAAAATATTCCGTTATGAATATGACCACGAAACAGGCTAGGGGGAAGGATGGGGGGGGGGTTGGTTGCTGACAAATGAAGTTACCTACTCAGATGGAACGTTATGGTGAGTACATAACTTCTTTATCTGAAGTAGTTAACTTCATTTGATCAGCAACCTGTGGGACAGAGTCCCCAGCTACCAAAAACTTGGGAGGTCCTCAAGGAAGGATATTCCGGAGCACTGCGCTGCCCTACCTCTGGATATCAGATCCAGCTTGTAATGAGAAATGAAGGTATGAGAAGAGGTCCAAGTAGCCGCTGAACAGATGTCATCTAATGGAACTCTTGACCAAAATGCTGCAGAGGTAGCCATAGAACGGGTAGAGTGAGCATGAACCCCCCAAGGGTTCTGGCCGACCGGAAGCTGTATACGCATGTAAGATGCAGTGGGATATCCATCTAGCTAAGGTAACTTTCGTAACTGGCTTGCCTAAGGACGGCTTAGCGAAAGACACGAAAAGCTGCTCTGATTTGTGAGAAGCAGCTGTCCTGTGCAAGTAAAAATGGCAATTGTCTATCCACATACAAGTACAGTCTATATTCCCCTTTGTTTTGAAAGTTGGGGAAGAAAACAGGCAAACTGATGATTTGATTGATATTGGCCTCAGAGGCCACTTTAGGCAAGAATGAAGGATTAGTCCTGAGAGATACTCTGTCCTTATGGAAGATCAGGTACGGGGGTTTTGTACAAAGGGCTTGAAGTTCATATACCCTTCTAGCTGAAGTAATTGCAATCAAGAAGGCAGTTTTCCAGGATAAGAATTTTAAGTCAACAGAAGATGCAGGTTCAAAGGGTGGACCCATTAGGGCCTGAAGAACTAAAGTTAAATCCCATGGGGGAACCGCATTCTTGATCGGAGGTCTTAACAGAAAGGTGCCTTTCAAAAAGGTCTTGCATATCTTAGCGGACGCTAAGGGTCCAAGGTTGTCCCCGATGTGGAAATGAGAAATGGCAGCCATCTGAACCTTCACAGTAGAAGAACTGGCCCCTTAATGGAAAATGTGGGACAGAAATTCCAGAACTGCTGGAATGGGAGCCGAAAAAGGGTCCAAATCCCTATGTTTGGCCCAGATGGAAAAACGCTTCCATTTACTCTTGTAGATCTTCCTGGTAGAGGGTTTATGTGCCGCTACCAGAATAGATTTTACGGAAGATGAGATACCGGGAGTCCTAGCCACTAGTGGAACTGGATCAACCAAGCCGTGAGCTTGAGGTAGTCCTGGTTCGGAGTCTGCAATCCTGAAGGATGAGAGATCAGATCTGGAATGGGATCTAAGACCCAAGGAAGAGCTATGATGTGAGACCGCAGATACGGGAACCAGATCTGACAAGGCCAGAATGAGGCTATGAGGATTATTTTGCTCCCCAACCGACGAGCTTTCGGCAGAAATTTCATCACTAGTGGAAGAAGAGGATAGGCATAAAGAAGACCGGGTGGCCAAGCATGAACCAGAGCGTCTCTGGGACTCTCCCCCAGTGGGGGAATTAGAGCTAAAAATTTGCTGCATTTTGCGTTTGAAGGAGATGCAAAGAGATCGCAGCAAGGCTGACCCCATCTGAGGAAGATCTGTTTCGCTACTAAGGGGTTTAGAGACCTCTCGTAAGGTGTGAGGATAGAACGACTCAACTTGCCCGCTAGAATGTTGGACCGACCCGGAATGTGCGTTGCTATCAGAAAGCGGTTGGTGGAACTCGCCCATCCCCAAACTCTCATAGCCTCTCGACAAAGAGGGCAAGACCTAGTTCTTCCCTGTTTGTTGATGTACCAGACCACTGCCATGTTGTCTGTCTGAATTGCAATAGTCCCCAGAGGAAGAAGGTCCTGAAGGGCTTGCAACACTAAAAGCACCGTCCTCATCTCCAGGACATTGATATGCAGAATGGTCTCAACAGGGGTCCACGTGCCTTGGATGGTTCTGCCCATGCAATGCCCCCCCACCCGAGGCGAGAAGCATCCGTGGTCAGCGTGGTTTGGGGTAGAGGCATCACGAACGGTCTCCCTTCCCGAAGCTCTCAGTAATGAAGCCACCAAAGAAGAGAGTTCCTGCAAACCATGCTTAGGGGAATCAGTGAATCCAATGGGTGTAGGAGGAGGGACCATTGTACCTGAAGGGTCCATTGAAGGACTCTCATGTGCAGCCGAGCAAGAGGTGAAAGGCTGATGGCTGCCGCCATGGATCCTAGGGCTCTCAGAACTAATTCTGAGGGTGGGGCTGGGGACTGTAGAAGTGCTATTACATGGAGTGACAAGGTGCATAACCGGTCCGCTGTCAGAAAGGCCTTGGACTGAAGCGTATTTATCCTGGCCCCTATGAAATCCAGAACTTGAACAGGATGAAGAGAAGACTTCCTGAAATTTATGGTAATGCCTAGGTGATTGGCCAAGAGTAAAGAATAATCCCTGGCAGAACAGAGTAGATGCCTGGTGGGGGCAGTGAGGAGCCAGTCATCTAGGTACGGAAAGACCTGAATTCCCTGAAGTCTCAGGTGGGCTGCCAAAACTGCCATGACCTTGGTGAACACCCTGGGGGCTGTGGTGAGGCCGAATGGAAGAACCCTGAACTGATAATGACTGGCCCCCAGCCGAAAGCGGAGAAACCTCCTGGATCGTCTGTCCATGAGAATGTGGTAGTACGCATCCTTGAGGTCTAGGGAGCACATCCAGTCGTTCTCCTGCAGAAGGGGGAGAATAGATTGTAGAGTGACCATCCGGAATTTCTCTTTGGCAATGAACAGGTTCAAGGTTGAAAGGTCAAGAACTGGCCTTAAGTCCCCCGTCTTTTTTGGCACCAAAAAAAACCTGGAGTAATTGCCCAACCCGGACTGCTCTGGGGGGACGTGTTGAATGGCTCTTTTTTCTAGTAATTTCTTTATTTCTGAAGCCACAGCCTCCCTCTAACTGGATGGGACATCGGAGAGGCACCTCCCTAATGGGGGAAGATTCAGGAAGGGGCTAGAGTAACCTCTGGATATTATTCGGAGCACCCAGCGATCTGTAGTAATGGACTCCCAATTTGCTAGATGCTTCAAAAAACGCCCCCCAACTGCCTCCAAAGAGGGACAGTCGGGCAACCCCTCAGGGCTGCTGCACAGGTCGGTCGGAGAAGGGTTCTCTTGACCCGAAATTCTTCGCCCCCCCCCCTCTGCCTCTGGGTCGGCGTCCACTTTGTCCTCCCCTGCCTCTGAAGGACCAAGGGTCCAGAGCGGGACGGGACTGCTGAGACTTCTGGAACCACATCTTCTTTTGTCCTCTCTGGTTCCTTGAGAAGGACCTTTGAGGAGCAGAGGAGCGGATTCCGACGGCAGACAGCGTCTTCCCATCTTTCTCGCTCTGGAGTAGCGTGTCGTGGACGGTTTTGCTGAATAGCGTAGAACCATCAAAAGGAGCGTCCGCGAAGGACACCTTGAAAGGTTCCGCAAAGTCGCAAAGACGGAGCCAGGCGTGGCACCGCAAGGCGACCCCTGCTCCACTGGCTCTAGCAGCCCCCTCCATTGCATGGGAGAGAAGCCACATAGAAGTGTTTGATATTGACTTTAGAGTGGCCATGCGAGCCAAGAAAGTTCATTTGTCCTCAGCAGCCATGGACTCTGGAGGAGACCCAGCGTACTCTTTTATCAGATCCCGCTGAAGCCTAATGACGTGTGTCAGATAATTCAGCGCCCTTATAGAAAAGGTGGCTGAAGCAAACATCCACTTTCCAATGCAGTCCATCGTCCGAGACTCCTTATCAGGAGGATGGACCGAGGAACTTTCTTGTGCCACTTCCTTCTTGGTGGTAGCCGCCACCACCATGGCATCTACCGGGGAACTTTTATTCCACGCCGGCTTGTCAGAAGGGGGACTAAGGATTTTATCCGGTCTCCTAAGGATTGGCTCCACAGTGTCCAGCTCCTTCCAAGCCCTGGTAGTAATCAAGTCTACCAGGGGGTCAGCCGGGGGGAGGGGCCCAAGAGGTAGACGGGCCTGTGTCAAACGCCTCCAGAAACACAGACTCATCCGAAGAAGGTTTCTGGGCTGACCACCCCCCCTCTTATGCGTAGCATCTCCATAATGTCTCCAAAGGAGACATCCTCCGGGGATGACCTGGGGGAATCTTCCCCTTCCTCTAAGTCTGTGTCCTCCGTGAGGGACTCGGGGGAGTCCAAGTGCCTCCTCTTACACTTTTGTTTGAGAGGGACCTCCTCGGCGGAACTGTCCGAGGAGGGCTCACCAACGGGGTGCTGTTCCTCTACGGGAACTAACTGGGGCGCAGACGCAGGCTGTCCCTGGAGCCGGACGATGGAAGACAGGCCCATCTGCGAGGGAGTGAAGGGTGGATCCGTAGCACGGACCGGGAACTTAGAACTCCTCAACAGCACCCTCTCCACCACGTTGAAAGCCAAAGGTGAACCAATCTCCACTGGCTCTGAGAGTAGTCCCCTCAGCTCCGACGTGAAGACCGGTGCCGGAGCTGACGCAATCGGACCCGAAAGGGAAGTATGCTCCGACAGCAATGGAGCCGAAAACACACTTACCCCTGTGGATCCGAAGCTCGGCTCTCGGCCCCGAGAGCTCGGATCCGAAAGATGACCCGGTAAACTCGAAGGTAAGGCCGGCGTCGAAGTAGCAATTACTATCGGCTTCGACTGCCCGGCTGCAAGACGACTCAGATCTGATGGCTCCGAAACCCGATAGTGGATCGGAGAAGGAGCAATGGGTGCAAAGAAAGGGGCTGAGCTCCCTCCCAGAGGGAGTGGGAGGCAGGAGCACTCCCAACTACATCTGGGCCTGCAGGAATCGATGCATCATCCAGTCCATATCTGCGTCAGACAGACTCCTGGTAGATCTAGAAGAAGTCATCGAGGCAGGCCGGGAAGGCAGCCTAGATGACCTCGAGGGTGACCGGGACTCCTCCTCCGGCTCCGGAGAGAAGCGTGGAGAACGGAGCCGAGAGAGGGAAGATCTGGAAACCATCATGGGGGAACAAATCAACTTAGCCGGTGGAGCCGAAGGGGCTGATTCGGCCTGCCGCTTATGGCTCTTGTGCCTATCCCTCTCCTTTTCCTTCTCTCTGTACCCCTTCTCTTTCTTAGAAGAGTCCCCCTCTCCCTGGAAAACAACAGGAGGTTGAGTCCCAGCCAGGGGAGGGGGAGCTGAAGGCTGGACAGTCGCAGCTGCGACTGGCGCCACTGAGGGAGAGGAGGAAGAAGAATCCAGGGGCAAGAGTCCCGCCAGGATAAGCTTGTTTCTCCTGTCCCTCAGAGCCCGGAGGTTAAAAGCCGCACAAATCTGGCAGCCCGTTGTTAAGTGGGCTACCCCCAGGCAAAGAACGTACTGGGGACAGCTTATGACCACACTCAGCACATTTTGAAAAAATGGCCTTAGGGCCCTCGGCCATCACACACAAGCACACACCCTAACACACACAGTAAGGGGAAGGGAAAACACTAATTTACCACTAAAAATAATTTAAAAATGGTTTAACTTAACTATGGATCTACTACACACACTCACACACCAAAATCGCTATGATTTTACCAAAAAAACTCCTAAATTTCTCTCACCTAAAACACTAAGAGCTCGTCCCTTATGCTTCAGAAGCCGTGGCAAATGAGATCTGGGGACTGGAGGGAGGTAGCAGGGTATTATGGGTAAGGGGGAGGAGCTGAGAGCTTGGATCCTTAGCTTGGAAAGCTGCCGGCTCGGATCCGATACCCACAGGTTGCTGATCAAATGAAGTTAACTACTTCAGATACGAGCTTATGGTATATTTAGGGAGAGAGTCAGGGAAGAGAATTACATAGCAGTAAGCAAACAATTGAAAAAGGCAGAAAAAGGAGGTATAACAAAAGAAAAGGTACTTTTTCACATTTAGGGATATGTTTATCCTGGTTTTGAGCAGGAGGTTTTCTTATGCAATTTTGTATATGCAGGTCAAATTGGAAGTTATTTACTTACCACAACTTGGTATTATCTGGAGCATTTCTCGCAGGGCCTCCTCTGAAAATTGGCTTTGTTTCCAAGTCGGACTTTCCCGGTAAACAAATGTTAAATAAATAAATCTGCTGTCCATTTTCATTCTTCCTCACAAATGGGTCTAGGATCTGATCCTTGGGTCCAACTCAGCTGCATTTACAACACTTTGGATCCAAGCCACAAGCTCCTTCCTCTACCCAAAATGCTTTATTCCATCCCAAACTTCTCAGATCGAGTCCGCAACCTTACTGCACAGTGAGTAATAAAGACAGACAAACAGAGACAGAAACAAGAGAGAGAGATGAGACTCACAGCAGGAACATGACAATTCCGATAACATCTACAGAACCTTCTAGGACTGTCTTGGCCAGGACATGGTTGGGCAGGAAGGTGAGGAAGAATAAAAATGGACAACACAGATACAAAATCATCGCAAGTAAATTACTTCTAAAGCTGATGTTGTCCTTTTCAATCTTCCTCACGAATGGGTCACAGTCCCCAGCTATGTAACTCTCGGGAGGCCCTCAAGGAAGGACATGCTGCAGCTTTGTCAAACCAAAGGAAGCATATACTTCTGGAGACAATATCTACCTTGCAATGTGTTAACAAAGGTATGAGTCTTAGACCAAGTGGCTGCAGTGCAGATGCCGTCAGCAGATGTTGTCAATGGAGGTTCTTGAAGAAAAGGCAAATAAAGAAGCTATAGGTCTAGTAGAATGCGCTCTAGGAGGATGATGCAACTCCAAACCCTTTTGAGAATAAATCAGCAAGATACAATCAGTAATCCATTTTGCCAGAGTAATGTTGGATACTGCCTGATCAAAGCAGTTAGGGGCAAAAGACATACAAAAATGATCGGACACCCTGTACTGATTTGTTCTGTGAAGATGAAAACATAATTCGCTGTGAATATCAAGCAGGTACAGCATATATTCACCTTTATTAGTAAAGATGGGGAAGAAAACTGGTAATGGAACAGACTAGTTAATATTAGTCTCAGCAGCCACTTTAGGCAGAAAGGAAGTGTCGGTTCAAAGAGACACCCTATCCTTATGGAAAATAATGTAAGGAGACCTAGCCGATAAGGCCTGGAGCTCATAAATTATTTTTGCTGTGGTTACAGCTACTAAAAATATTGTGTTACAGGAAAGAAATTTCATATTACATTTGCCCACTGGTTCAAAGGGTTTCTGAGTGAAACTTTGAAGAACCACCTTCAAATCCCAAGGAGGGGAGGGATCCTTTATCGGATTTCAAAGGTGGAAGAGTCCCTTTATGAAAGCCTTTGCATAATCTGGGAGCTGTAAAGGATAAAACGAAGTTATGTACTTACCATAAAGTTCCATGTGAGTTGTTCCTCTCGCCTTCATTCTTACTGATGGGTAGCGTCCCCAGCACCACAATTTTGGGTGGCTCACGGGAGTACATGCCTAAGGACAGCAGAACCAAAGGAAGCCCTGTCCCTAGAGGTCTTGTCTACTTTGTAATGAGTAATGAAGGTATGTGGCTTTGACCATGTGGCTGCTACACAAATAGAATCTATTGGTAGCCTGGCCGAAAAAGCTGTAGAAGTAGAGACAGCTCTAGTTGCATGAGCCTTAACTTTGTTTTCTAAGGGAATATGTACAGAACTATAAAGAAAAGATGCTGTGCAAAAGCCACTTAGATAAGGTAGGTTTGGAAACGGCGGCACCTTTCTTGGAATCTAAAAATGACACAAACAGCTGGTCAGATTGTCTGTGGTCTTTTGTCCTGTCTAAATAGAAACAAAGTTGTCTGTGAGCATCAAGCTTGTGAAGCATCTATTCCAATTGATTAGTACGATTAGGAAAGAAAACTGGCAATTCAGTGGTTTGATTAAGGTTGGATTCTGAGCAAACCTTTGGTAGGAGAGAAGGGTTTGTTCCGAGGGAAACTCTATCTTTGTGGAATATCAAATATGGATGCCTTACCGATAGGGCCTGTAATTCTGAAACTCTGCGCACAGAGGTGATAGCCACTAGGAAAATAGTTTTCCATGAGAGAAATTTCAATTCACAGGAAGATGCTGGTTCAAACGGAGGAAGAATAATCTTTGACAAAACAAGATTTAGATTCCATGCAGTAGTAGGGGATCTAACAGGAGGCCTCAAATGTATTGCTCCTTTCAGAAAGGCCTTCGCCACTGTATGAGACATGACATTGTCCCCTACTTCACCAATATGAAAATTTGATATAGCAGCCAGTTGAACTCGAATAGTTGCTGCTGCAGCCCCTTCATTAAATAGTTTAGTCAAAAATTCCAATATATCCAATATCGAAGCAAGGAACGGATCAATGTTGTTTTGCTGAGCCCAGATAGAAAATCTCCTCCATTTGCCAAGATAAAGTTTTCTAGTTGAGGACTTATGGGAAGACAGTAGTATATGTTGAGCTTCTGCTGACAATTTTTGGAACCTGGCTATACTTGGAATTGGAGCAGCCATGCTGTCAGTTTGATGGACTGTAGAGAAGGGTGAAGAGCTCCTGACGAGTGAGTCAGAAGGTCCGACACTGGGTCTAGGATCCAGGGCTCTTCCAAAAGATGAGGTTTCTGGAAGGGGAACCAAATCTGACGAGGCCAAAAGAGGGCTATTAAGATAACTGTCCTCCCCAGGGCACTGGCTTTCTGCAGAATTTTGGGAATTAGCGGGAAAGCATAAAGAAGACCCGGGGGCCAATCGTGTACGAGCGCATCCCTCGGGGACTACCCCCCACCGGAGGGATTAGGGCAAAGTATTTGCTGCATCTGGTATCTGTGGGAGTTGCAAAGAGATCGCGGCAAGGCTGGCCCCATCTGCAGAAGATCATTTCCGCCACTTCGTTCTTGCTCTGCTTAGTTTGTCTGGTATCACGTTAGATTTCCCTGATATCACGTTAGATTTCCCTGGGATGTGCGTTGCTATCAGAAAGGGCTGGGTGGACTCTGCCCAATGCCATACTCTCAGGGCCTCTCGACATAAGGGATAAGATCTGGTCTGTCCTTTGTTTGTTTATATACCAGACTACTGACATGTTGTCTGACTGAATTGCAATGGTCCCCAGAGGAAGAGAGTCTTGAAAGGACTGCAAAGCTAAGAGTACCGCTCTTATCTATAGGACATTGATATGCAAGTGAGCCTCGTTTTCTTGCCATATACCATGGGCTGTCCATCCCTGATAATGCCCCACTCACCCGATCAGGGAGGTATCCATGGTCACAGTTGCAACTGGAGTCGGGAAAACAAAGGGACGTCCCATGGTTACCGATTCGGACATCAGCCACCACCGAAGATGCTTCTTGCATGAATTGGTTATCCAAACCAGGTAATCCATAGGTAATTCTTGAAAGGTCCACTGTGTGAATAGTAGCAATTGAAGAATGCGCATGTGTGACCTCGCTAGAGGTATTGCTATAATAGCTGCTGCCACGGTGCTCAATAGTCTGAGAATCTCTGATGCTGGTGCTCTGTGCTTTGGGAGAATGTCCAGAATCTGTTGTCGAAGGATAAGTATTCTTTCCCAAGGACGTTTTAGGGACATGTTGATGGCGTCTAAGTCTGCTCCTATAAAGACGGTATGCTGCAACAGCTAAAAGGCAGATTTTTCTGAATTTACTGTTATCCCCAGTCGAGAGCAGAGGTCTAAGGTAATGTCCTTGCCTGTATGAGATGATACTTGGTGGGAGCGGTAAGGAGCCAGTCGTCTAAATACGGAAACATTCCATGATGCCTCAAGTGAGCCATAACCACTGCCATATATTTGGTAAACACTCTGGGGGCTGTAGTGAGACCAAAGGGCAGGACTCGAAACTGGTAATGACTGGCCCCCAGCCGAAAGCGCAGATGATCCTTGAATGGCCTGGCCATCTTTATATGGTAGTACACATCCTGGAGATCTATTGAGCACATCTCATTGCCTTTCCCTAAGAATGGAAGTACTGACCGAAGCATTACCATCCGAAACGTTGTCTTTTCTACAGATTTGTTGAGTCTGCTGAGATCTAGAATCGGTCTCCAGTCCCCTGTTTTCTTTGACACTAAAAAGAATCTTGAGTAAGTTCCGGATCCTTTCTGGTCTGCCGGGACCGACTGGATGACTCCGTTTTTCTAGCAACTTTTGAATCTCTATTGTTGCTACATCCCGAAGACTGGGTGGAGCATCTGAGGTCTTTCTTAATGGTTTTGGGCATGAGTGAAAGGGGATAATATAACTTCTGGATATTATACTTTGTACCCAGCTGTCTTTTGTGATTTTGAGCCAGGCACCTAGATACAAAGATAAACATCCCTGGACTGCTTCCAGAGGTGGCCAGGCAGGCCTCCTTTCAGGAGCGCTGATAGGGCTTCCCAAGGAACTGATCCCTGTCACCCTGGTTCTGTGGACCCCCTCTGCTGTGTGGACGGCATCTTCCTCTTGCCCCAGGAGGGGGTTTCACCTCGTGTGTCCGAAAAGGCTCCTTGGGCTTTGCCGAACCACATTTTCCCACCCCGCTGGCCTTTGGGATAAGGTCTAGCAGGTGTGAAAAACCAGACTCCTACGGCAGACAGAGTCTTTCTGTCTTGTTCACATCTGGTGAGGAGGGTCTCTTTAACTTTAGGTCCTAAAAGTGAGGAACCATCAAACGGGGCATTCACAAAGGATGACTTGAAAGGCTCCACAAAAAACACAAGCACATCCAGGAATGTCTCCGAAGAGCCATTTCTGTACCCGCTGCCCTACTCGTTCCATCAGCTGCATAAGATACGAGGGTGCATGGAAGAGTTGACGATGGAAATAAGGGTAGCAAGCTGAGATGTCACCTTATCAGCTACTGTACTCTGAAGAGTATCTCCAAGCTCTTTGAAGAGATCTCTTTGAAGCCTGATAAAGTGAGTTAGATAGTTCAACGAATGAAAAGCAAATGTCATAGAACTGAACTGTCCATGATCCTAGACTCTTGTAGAGGTCTCTGACATCTCTTTCTTAGTGGCTGCCGCAACCATCATGGCATCAACAGGAATAAGTTTGGATAAAAAAGTCTTGTCGTCACGTGCAGAAATATATTTGATCTTCTAGGGACAGGTTCCATGGTATCTGGTGACTCCCACGCCCTTCGAGATAAAAGATCCATCAACTCATCGAAGGGCAGAGATACCCAAGGGGTGGAGGGTTGGAACCCAAAAGCTTTCAGGAGCACAGATTCGTCCTTGGAAGGGTTGATGGGCTGCCAGTCACCTCTCTGCTTCATGATCTCTAGGATATCCATGAAAGACATATCTTCAGAGGGGGACCTTGGGGACCCTAACGACTCCTCCAAATCGGTGTCGGATGCGACAGATTCCTGAAGGGAATCTACATGTTTCCTCCTACATGTCCTCTTCCTAGGGACCTCCTCGGTGGGAATTTCTGGGGAGGTCTCAGAAGAGCAGGGTTCCCCTAAAGGGGCTTCCTGAGGCTCCGGGTCCCTATGCTTACGATGGATCTGCAGTGAAGGAGAACATTCCGGTGCTTTACGGGAAGAGGTAGTCTGCTAAGAAGTTGTGACTGTCCGGGGGGACAAGACCCTCCTCATGGCATCGAAGGCACCATGGCTCTGATGCGAGGAAGCCCCTGGGTCCGAAGACATTGAGCACTCCTCCCGCACCAAAGGTGCTGGTTCCGATTCCAAGGTGGGAGCCGAGCTCATCCACACCGAAGCCCCAAGGAAAAGAGTCATAACCGAAACATCGGTTCGACTCCCCTCCCCGGAATTGACTGGCGAGTGTCGGCTCCCAACGTCTGCAGCCAGGGCAGAAGACATCAGGGTTGTTGGTGCCGAGAGACCAAACATGGGTGCCGGCGCTGACGGCTAAACAATCAACTGATCAGCTCCCTTTGGCTCCGAAGGCTCGACTCGACTCGAAGGAGGAACAGCAAGCAGGGTAGATTACTTAATCGGCTCCAAAGCTGCCAGAGTCAAAGCCGATAAAATTTTAGGCAGCGCTGGATTCTGTAATATCTCCTCACCACATGATCCACATCCAAATCCGACAGTCTGGAAGCTTGAGAGGAGGCCACGGAAGGAGCAGGTGAACCCAGAATTGACCTTGGGGTTGGAGATACCAGCTCCAAAACTGGGGACTGGCTCCTACCCACTACCTGAACAGTCGGCTCCGCTAATTGTGGAGCCGAGCTAGATACCTTCCTTGATACCTTCGGAGCCATTTCAGCACCGAACCAGAGACAGAGGAGGAAGAAGAAGTAGGTTTTGGCTTATCCTGAGGAGCTGAGTCCAAATCCGATTGAAAGGTGGACTTAATAAGGCCCCTTTCCACTAACTTCCTTTTTCTTTCTGACAGAACCTAAATCCGTGGCACACAGAACATACTTCTTGAAGGTGGACCTCTCCTAGATAATAAACACAGATGGTGTGACCATCTGTGAGAGACATTTTCTGATTACATTTGAGGCATTTCTTGAAGCCCGACTTTACCTTTTCAGACATGTTAATCCAAATTCCACTAGACAACATCACAATGTAAGTAAACAACTGAATAATAACTGAGACTTTTAATTAAATCCACTAAATTGTAAGTCTAACTTGGCTGTAAAGAAAAAATTAAGCCTACTGGCTAAACAATGGATCACAATCCACTTCAAACACTATACAGCGCCAACTTGGCTATTTCAACAATATGTATTTAAACGATCAAAGGCTATTTATAATGAAAATAAAGCCTAACTTTGGCTATAAAATAAAGTAATTAAGCCTGACCAGCTAAAGTAAAGAGGCTACTTTTCTATTTCAACAATCTGTATTTAAACGATCAAAGGCTATTTATAAGAAAAAATAAAGCCTAACTTTGGCTATAAAATAAAGTAATTAAGCCTGACCGGCTAAAGTAAAGAGGCTAGAGCCTAAACTTGGCTATGAGGGGGTAGGGTACAAAAATGGCTAAGCAGGCACAAAAAAGGGCCTAACGGCAATAACGGAAATCGCAGTAAATTCCTCACAAAAAAGGGGAAAGTAAAGTAAATACAAGCCTAACTTCGGCTAAGGGAAAAAGTCTTCTCAATAGAAGACGAAATAAAAACCAATAAGAAAATCTTTACTTAACTGATAACAAAAACGGCCTGAGATGAAGGAACACACTCGATCTGTTGCAGCGGCAAACTAGATCTGAGGGAAGTAGAGGAGCATCATAGGATAGGGTTTCAGCCTCGAGCTGTTTGGAGGCCTCGAGCTTTGCAATTTGGCCGACTCTGAGCCGAGGGATCGGCTCCGAACCCATCAGTTAGAATGAAGGTGAGATTGAACAACTTCACATTAATTTATTTCCAGTATGAACATTGGATATGGGTGCCAACTGAAGTTTAATATTAGAAAAACTAGCCCATTCCTTAAAAAGATTTGTGAGAAAAAGAAGACTGGCCGAAGTAGGTGCTGAAAAAGGGTCAATATTCTGACTGGACACCCAAATCGAAAATCTTTTCCATTTGCTTCTGTAGACTTTCTTGGTGGAGACCTTCTGAGAAGCCAGATAATATCTCAAACTGAGGAAGCAAGCCTGGACCGTCTTACTGTCACTGAAAGTGGAGCAACCACGCGGTCAGTTTGAGGGCATGGAGTTTGGGATATTGACTTTCTGATGGATGAGATAAGTGATCCTGAGTGGGCTCCATTATCCATGTAGGATATTTCAAGTGGGACCAGGAGAAGGGGAACCCTACCTGTTGAGGCCAGAAGGGTGCAATGAAGATGACTGAGCTCTTCAGCCTGCTTGCTTTCTGTAAAAACTTCAGGATCAGTGGAAGAGGGGGGGACGTAAATATTGAGGAGATGGGGGGGGGCAGTCGTGACTCACAACATCCCTGGGGGATCAGAGCAAAATACTTGCTGCATTTGTTGTTGAGGGGAGAGACAAAAAGGTCACAGCAAGGTTGGCCCCAGCGGCAGAAGATCGTATTCACTGCTGTTTGATTGAGGGACTACTCGTGAGGAATGAGGAAGGACCTGCTAAGTCTGTTGGTCAGTGCACTGGTTTTCAATGGTATGTGCACTGCAAGAAGAAAATGTTCTGAAGAGATTGCCCTTTCCCAAACCCTCATGGCCTCCCTGCACAATGGGTAGGAACAGATTCCTCCTCGTTTATTGATGTACCAGAGTGCTGACAGACTGCAATAGTCTCTAGGAGGAGAACATCCTGAAAAGCTTGCAATGTCAGGAGGACTGCTTTTATCTCTATGACACTGATATGCAACTTGGTCTAGGGGAGGGAACCATGTGCCTCGGACATCTTTGCCATGAAATTATCCCCCCACCCCAGCTGGTAAGCATCCATGGTCACTGTGGCTACAGGGGGAGAAAGAGAGAACGGTCTGACCAGAAAGAGGTCGTCTGACCGGATCCATCAGAGAATATGAAGTTTGCAAATCGGTGTGAGTTTTACTGGAAATGATAGAGCTGTACAGAATGGACCACTGAACTTCCAGTGTAAACTGAAGAATTCACATAAAGAATATTGATAGGGGGGGTTGGATGAGACAGTAAGTTCTGCACTTGATTTCTCAATAAAGTAATGTGATGAAGAGGTAATGATACCACTTGGGTTGCAGTATCCAACTGAGTTCTATAAATTCCAGTGTCTGTACAGGAGTCAGCTTAGTTTTGGGAAGGTTTATTGTGATGTTTAGGGAGTTGGAAATCTGAAGCAAGTAATCCCTGGCTTGTAGAAGCTGATGCCTGGTTGGGGCTGTGATGAGCGAATCTTCAATATAGGGAAACACCTGGAATCCTTTGAGTCTCAAGTGAGGTGCCAAGACTGCCATGCATTTGATGAACACCCTGGGGGCGGTGGTAAGACCAAAGGGCAGTGCTCTGAATTGGTAGTGATTGGCCCCCAGCCAAACGCGCAGGGGTATCCTGGGGCGCCTGTATATTTTATTTATTTCACATATGTTAACCATGTTAGTCCAAATGAGTTTGCAAATAAACCAATTTTCAGTGGAGACCTGAGGGGAAAAGCCCCAGCAAACATAAGTTTGATATGATAGTATGCATCCTGGAGATCTATGGAGCACATCCAATCATCCTTGCACAGGAGAAGCAGAATAGACTCGACCATAACCATTCGGAATTTTGACTTCTTTACATACAGGTTCAAATTGCTTAGATCCAGAACTGCTCTCAGGTCCCCTGTTTTCTTTGGCACTACAAATAAATGAAAGTAAGTTCCAAATCCTAACTGTTTGGGTGGGACCTCTTGGATGACTCTATTTTGAAGCAGCTTTTGAATCTTTTGAGCTGCAAATTCCCTCTGACTGGGTGGAACGTTGGGGAATTTCTTCCTTTGGACAGGAGGTAAAAGGGAAAGATTACATAGTAACCTCTGGATATGATTCTTAGCACCCATGTATTTTTGTGGTATTTGTCCAAGTGTCCAGGTGCAAGGAAAAGTGACTCCTGACTGCCTCCACAGATGGACAGCCAGGCAACACTTCAGGAGTGTGTATAGGGGCTATCAGAGAAGGAGTCTCTAAAGCCCTGGTTTTGCGGACCCCCTCTGCCTCTGGAGTGACGTCTTCCATTGAAACCTCCTCCTCTGCCTCTGGAGAAAGTATCTCCGCACAAATCCTAAAAAGTTCCCTGAGATTTCTGAAACCACATCATCTTACCACCTCGCTGGTTCAAAGAGAAAAAAAAGTTATGTACCTACCATAATGTTCCATGTTAGTTGTCTTCTTCTCACCTTCTTTCTTACTGGTTGGGTTTGGAGCCAATCCTCGGCTCCGACTCGGCCATCTTCTACAGCTCGAGAGCTGTTTACTGGCTCGAGGACTCCCCATATCCCATGATGCCTGGCGCTGGATACCCAGATCTCGTTTGGTAAGTCTAACTGCAGACATAAAAAGGAAGGAATCCTATCCTATAATGCATAAACCCTATCATAGAGACTAATAGCCAGAGAAGACTCAGCCAGTGAAAAACCATAAGGAACTCTTCTCGGTCTACTAGGATAGGGGGATGGAGGGTGGGATGCAAGAAAGAAGGCGAGAAGAAGACAACTAACATGGAATGTTATGGTAGGTACCTAACTTCTTTATGTTAAGTTGTCTATCTCACCTTCATTCTTGCTGGTTGGGACAGCGTCCCTAGCACCTAAAATCCTGGGTGGCTCAGTGGAACAAACTCTTCAGAACAGTGGAACCAAAATCAGCTCTGCTCCTGGAAACCACGTCCAACTTATAATGCAAAATGAAAGTATGTGGGTTGGCCCACGTAGCCGCAGCACAAATAGATTCCATTGGCAACCTAGCCTGAAAGGCCACAGAAGTGGCTAAAGCTCTGGTGGAGTGACCTTTTGGTTTAACAGGCAATTCTTTATTCCTCAGTTGATAGATAAATCTGATGATAGAAGTCAACCACTTGGATAAGGTTACTTCTGAAACTGAAAGACCTTGTTTACCCTCAGCATATGAAAGAAAAAGCTGTTCCGATTTTCTGATGTGCTTAGTCCTATGCAAATAAAAGCGTAGTTACCTGTGAACATCTAACTGATGCAATTTATATTCCGCCCTGTTGGAGTGGTTGGAAAAAAACACAGGATGGTCAATGGACTGATTCAAATTATTCTCAGAAGAGACCTTAGGAAGGAAGGATTAGTCCTGAGAGCAACCCTGTCATTGTGGAAAACTAGGTACGGAGGACGGATACAAAGGGCCTGAAGTTCCGAAACTCTTCTGGCTGAGGTAATCGCTACCAGAAAGAGGGTTTTCCAAGATAAAAATTTCAAAGAACAAGAAGCTGCAAGTTCGAAGGGGGGCAAAATTAGAGAAGCTAAAATCAAATTCATATCCCACGGTGGCGGGGTATCTCTCACTGGGGGCCTGAGCAGAGTGGTCCCTTTGAGAAAGGCTTTACATAGCTTATGAGACATGATATTACTTTCCGACAAACCAATGTGAAAATTTGAAATTGCAGCTAACTGAACTCTAATTGTAGCGGAAGCGGACCCAGCATGAAAGAGTTCTGCAAGAAATTTCAAAATGTGGTGTACAGGGGCTGAAAAGGGGACAATACTCTTAGCCTCTGCCCAGGAAGAAAAACGTTTCCACTTACTAGCGTAAGTTTTTCTAGTCGTAGACTTGTGTGATGATAAAATGATCTCACGCACAGAGTGGGAGATATCAGGAAGCCTGGCTAAAGTCGGAAGTGGAGCAACCAAGCAGTGAGCTGGAGAGATTGTAGGGAATGGTGCAGCCCGCCCAATTGATGGATCAGAAGGTCTGGAACTGGGTCCAGAGTCCAAGGCTGCTCGAGAAGATGGTGATGCAGGAACGGGAACCTTATTTGTCAAGGCCAGTAAGGAGCAATGAGGATCATTTTGCAGCCCAATACGGTAGCTTTCTGTATTAGTTTCGGGATTAGGGGAAACGGAGGGAATGCATACAGAAGACCCTGAGGCCAATCGTGGACTACAGCGTCTCTGGGGGAATGTCCGGGAAGTGGAAGGAGAGAGAAGAAACTGCTGCACTTGCTGTTGAAGGGGGTGGCAAAAAGGTCACAGCAAGGTTGGTCCCATTTGCGGAAGATTTGGTCCGCCACTACCTGATTCAGAGACCACTCGTGAGGCATGAGAATTGCTCTGCTCAGCCGGTCTGCTATGACATTGGATCTCCCAGGGATGTGCGTTGCTATCAGAAACCGTTGGGAAGAGATCGCCCACTGCCAGAGTCTGAGTGCTTCTCGACATAGGGGGTAGGACCTGGTTCCGCCCTGCTTGTTGATGTACCACACTACTGACATATTGTCTGTTTGAATTGCAATGGTCCCGGTAGGAAGAGAGTCCTGAAGAGCTTGCAATGCTAAAAGCACGGCCCTCATCTCCAAGATGTTTATGTGCAGATGGTACTCGGGAGGTTGCCAGGTGCCTTGGACTGTTCTGCCCTGATAATGCCCCCCCACCCGGTCAGGAAAGCATCCGTAGTCACCGTAGCAACTGGAGGGGGGAGTACAAATGATCTGCCCTGGGGCACTGATGTGGAGACCATCCACCAAGCAAGGTGCTTTTTGCATGCTTCTGTGATTATAATCAAGTGAGACATGGGAAGCTGCTGGAAGGACCATTGGGTGAAAAGAAGCCACTGGAGAATCCTCATGTGAAAACGAGCTAGAGGAACGAGTATGATCGCTGCTGCCATGAGACCCAGAGTTTGGAGGACGAACCAGGCTTGAATTTTCTTGCATCTTAATAAGACCTGCACATGTCAACGATTGACTAACACCCTGTCTGGTGGAAGGCTGGCTGACATGTCTTCTGTATTTAATTTTGCGCCTATAAAGGCGATAGACTGACAGGGCGACAATGCAAACCTTTCAAAATTTATTGTGATACCTAGCTTGGAACAAGTCTGGATAGTGTAGTCTCTGGCTTGTAGAAGGTGATGCCTGGCGGAAGCAGTGAGGAGCCAGTCATCTAAATATGGAAACACCTGGAATCTTGCCATCCAAGGTGAGCAGTAACTACTGCCATACATTTGGTGAACACCCTGGGGGCTGTGGTGAGACCAAAGGGCAAAGCTCTGAACTGATAATGGCTGGCTCCCAGCTGGAAGCGAAGGAATCTTCTGGAACTTCTGTCCATTCTGATGTGGTAGTACGCATCCTGAAGATCTAAGGAGCACATCCAATTGTCCTGACCCAGAAAGGGTAAAATGGACTGTAGTGTGACCATCCGAAACTTCGTTCTTTGTACAGACCTGTTTTGTCTGCTGAGATCCAGAATGGGTCTCCAGTCCCCTGTCTTTTTTGGTACCAAAAAGAACCTTGAGTAAATTCCAGATCCTTGCTGGTCTGCTGGGACTTGCTGGATGGCCCTTTTTCTTAGCAGTTTTGAAACTTCTTGAACTGCTTGATCCCTTAGATTGGGTGGAACATCTGGAAGGGACTTGTTTAACAATATGGGAGTGCGAACAAAGGGAATTCTGTAGCCTCCGGATATAACAGACTTTACCCATTTGTCTTGTGTTATGTCTTGCCAGGCTCTTGGGTACAGCGATAACCTTCCCCGACTGCCTCCAGAGGTGGGCAGTCGGACAACCCTTCAGGGATGCTGGAAGAGCTTGTCAGAGAAGGATTCTCTGCTGCCCTGATTTTGCGGACCCCCTCTGCCATGAGGGTGGCGTCTGTTATAGTTCCCTCCTCTGCCCCTGGATGGGAACTCACTACGTGTGTCAGGCAAGGCCCCCTGAGATTTCCAGAACAACATCTTTCCACTCTTCTGACCTTTGGGATATGGTCTGGAAGAAGTGGAAAAACGGACTCCCATGGCAGAGAGAGTCTTGCCTTCCTTCTCACACCTGGAAAGGGTGTCCTTCACCTGTGATCCAAAAAGAGAGGAACCATCAAAGGGGGGTCTTGGTGAAAGACGATCTGAAAGGTTCCGCAAAGTTACAAAGCCGCATCCAAGCGTGCCTCCTTAGGGCAACACCTGTGCCTGCGGCTCTACTTGCACCATCAGCTGCATAAGAAATGAGCCTCATGGAGGAGTTCACAACTGAATTAAGATTCACCAGCTGGGAGGCCGCCTTAGCCTGGGCCCCCTCAGCTGATGGATCTTGGAGGGTATCTCCAAGCTCTTTAAGGAGATCCCTTTGAAGACAGGTAAAGTGGCACAAATAATTCAGAGACCTCATGGAAAAAGTCGTTGAAGAGAACATCCGCTTCCCATATCTGTCCATCGTCCTGGACTCCTTGTTAGGGGTATGGACAGATGAAGTTTCAGCCAACTCCTTCTTTGTGGCCACCACTACCACCATGGCATCAACGGGAACACCTTTGGTCAAAAACTGTTTATCCTGTGGTGCAGTTATAAATTTTGCAGGTCTTCTGGGGGTTGGTTCCACTGTGCCTCGAGTTGACCACGCCTTCCGAGCCACCACAGACATCAGTGGGTCGAAAGGTGGAGACACCCAGGAGGTGGAAGGTCAGGATCCAAACGCATCCAGGAATACCGACTCATCCTCGGAAGGGCTAAGGGTATTCCAGTTCCCCCTCTGCCTATGCATCTCAAGGATGTCTGAGAATGAGACATCTTCAGAGGGGGATCTTGGGGACCCTTCCAAATCCTCTAAGTCGATATCTGATGTGACAGACTCAGGGGGTCAACATGCTTCCTCTTGCATTTCCTCTTACAAGGTGACTCCTCTGAATGATCAGGGGAGGCCTCGGAAGAGGAAGATACACCCAAAGGGGTGCCCTGGAGCGTTTGTTCCCCACGCTTGGGGTCTGGAGGAGGGGCAGAGGCAGGCGCAGGCACCATAAGGGGAGGAGCCGAAGGGGATGATCGTGGGGCTGACTCAGGGGCCAGCACACTCCTCATGACCTTGAATGCATCCCTGCTCGGATGCTGAGAAGGCTCCGGTTCTGAAGAGATAGGAATCCCTCTCCGCACCAAGGGGGATGGCTCCGAAGCTGATGTAGGAGCCGAGATCACCTGCACTGAAGCTCCAAGGGGGAGAATGGGGTCAGACAAGGGTCCAATGCCACTCGTCCCCTCGGAGCCGACGAGGGAGTCTCGGAGCCCAGATCCCTCCAAGGACAGTACCAAGGAAGTGATCGGAGCCGACGACGGAACTGAAGGAGAAGGTATCGGTGCCGACGATTCCACGACTCGAACCCCAACGAACTCTGGCTCCGAACTCAAGGGGGGAGTCGGAGGAGGAATAACTACAGACAAGGACGGAGCTGACCCCTGATGAGGGGGGCTGGACAACATTTTTGCTAGGGCCTGCTATTTCAAAAGCTTGCTGACCACTCTCTCCACGTCGTGGTCTGAAAGTCTTGAAGACCGAGAAGAGTTGGAGGACCGATGACTGCGCTCCGACTGGAGCAGAGGAGACCTCGGAGCCGAACGTATCGACTCCCGGAAGGGAGACCTATATCTCTTTCGACTCGCCGACGGCTCCGAAGTGCCTGTCGGAACCGACTGAGAGGCAGGTACATCGGTTCTGGCTGGAACCGAGGCAGAAGTAGTAGCTTTACCCAACGACGGCTCTGAACTGGGAGTCGAAGATTTAGGTGGCTTGGAGGACTTCACGGGCTGAGCCTTGGCCGGTGACTCCTCGGGCTTAAGTAAACCCCGTAGGATTAACTTATTTCTCCGCTCCTGCAGGACACTTGGGCTGAAAGCATGGCAAACCGAACAAGAGTCCTTCAGGTGCACGGCGCCCAGACAATAGACACAAGAAGTGTGACAATCTGTCAGAGACATCTTCTGACAGCATGAGTCACACTTCTTGAATCCGGGCACCTTGGTATCCTTGGACATACCTGAAGGAAGGAACACCAAATACAATACACAACAAAAACAACTTCAGGCTATAATAATTATCACACACACACAAAGTTACCACACCCAAAAAACAGCCAAGAATAGACACAATATTCTATCAACAACAAATAGACTAAACTAGGTAAACTAACTTCTTTTTTTTTTTAAATGGAAAAAGGGTTAGCCTCTAACTTAAACGGTTACTTCAGGAGAGAGTGAAAGGGGGGGGGGGGGGAACTCTCTAACTAAAACAAGTTTTCTGAAGGGAAGGGGAATTCAGGAAAGAAAACTATAGACTTAAAACAAAGATATCCTAAGAAAGATTGTATACTATAAATTACAAACTACACTAAAAACCTACTAGTTTTTTTTACAAAAAAAACCAGATAAACAATGAAAAATATACGACCTGAGCCAGTAAGACAACCTCGCGGCAGAAGCGGCGAACGAGATCTGGGTATCCAGTGCCAGGCATCATGGGATATGGGGAGGCCTCAAGCCAGTAAACAGCTCTCGAGCTTTAGAAGATGGCCGAATCAGAGCCAAGGCTCGGCTCCGAACTCCAACCAGCAAGAAAGAAGGCGAGATAGACAACTTAACATTGAATGTTGAGGGGTTGAAAACTTGATTCCCATGGTAGACAAGGTCTTTCCGTCCTGCTCGCTGCAGGTGAGCGTATCTTTCACTGACGGCCCGAACAAAGAGGAGTCATCAAAGGAGGCATTAACAAAAGATGCCCTGAAGGGTTCTGCAAAGTCACATAAGCTCATCCAGGCATGTCTCCCAATGGCTATGCCTGAACTGGCTGCTCGAGAGGTACCCTCCATTATATGGGAGCTCAGCCTCATTAATGAATTAGCAATACATGAGAAAAAGAAGTTATGTACTCACCATAACGTTCCATCTGAGTAGGTACTTCATTTGTCTGCAGCCTGTGGGTATCGGATCCGACTTCGGATCCGAACCGGCAGCTTACCAAGCTCCAAGATCCGAGCTCCTAGCTCCTCCCCCCTACCCATAATCCCCTGCTACCAACCACATTACCTCAGATCATTTTTTTTGCCTTACCAACCTGGAAACGCGAAATATCAACTGCAAAGGTGATCAAAAAATCCCAAAAGGTTCGGGGGATGGCAGGGGGGGGGGGTCGGTTGCTCAGATGGAAAGTTATGGTGAGTACATAACTTCTTTATCTGAAGTAGTTACTTCATTTGCTCTGCAACCTGTGGGACAGAGTCCCCAGCTACCTTATAAGAACCTGGGTGGTCCTTACGGAAGGATATTCAAGCACCATGAGCCAAAAGAAGCCCTACTTCTCGAAATCACATCTAATTTATAATGAGAAATGAACGTATGAGAAGAGGACCAAGTAGCTGCTGAACATATGTCGTCCACTGGAACCCTAGACCAGAAGGCTGTTGAAGTGGCTACAGATCTTGTAGAATGAGCACGGATACTAATCGGGGCTGGTTTGCCAGACGATATATACCCCTGAATAATACACTGATGAATCCAATTTGCTACAGTGACTTTGGAAATGGCCTTACCCATGGCTGATTTTGCATACGAGACAAATAACTGGTCTGACTTGCGAAACTCTCTAGTCCTATGCAAGTAAAAACGCAGCTGTCTGTGTACATCCAATTTGTGCAATGTGTATTCTCCCTTGTTCTGAAATGTAGGAAAAAACACTGGTAGATTTATTGATTGATTTGCTTCTGAAGCAACCTTAGGCAAGAAAGACGGGTTAGTCCTGAGGGACACTCTATCTTTGTGAAAGATAAGGTAAGGAGGCTTCATACACAAGGCTTGTAATTCTAAAACCCTTTTGGCTGAAGTAATAGCCACTAAGAAGGTTGTTTTCCATGACAAGAACTTCAACGGAATTGAGGCCGCAGGTTCGAAAGGTGGGCTCGTTAAGGCTTGCAAGACTAGACTGAGGTCCCATGGGGGAACCACAGACTTTATCGGTGGATTTAAAAGGAAGATGCCTCATAAGAAAGTTTTGCACAACTTTGTAGATGCTAAGGAACCTATGCCATCACCCACATGAAAATGGGAGATGGCTGCCAATTGCACCTTAACCGTAGAAGCGCTTGCTCCCTGTCGAAAGATTAATGAGAGGAAATCCAGGATGGTCGGGATAGGGACAGTAAATGGGTCCAAGCCCTTATCTTCAGCCCAAATGGAAAAACATTTCCATTTACTGTTGTAAAGTTTTCTGGTAGATGGCTTATGAGCCTCCACCAGAATGGCCTTAACGGGAGATGAAATACCGGGAGTCCTAGCCATTAATGGAACTGGATCAGCCAAGCCGCAAGCTTGAGGTTGACCAGGTTTGGTGTTGGGCAATCCGCGGGATGAGAAATCAGTTCTGGATTGGGATCCAGAATCCACGGAGGAGCCACACTGTGAGACCGCAGAAAGGGGAACCAGATCTGCCGAGGCCAGAATGGGGCTATGCGGATAACTCTGCTCCCCAACCAACAGGCTTTCTGAATGAACTTCATCATGACAGGAAGGGGAGGATAAGCATAAAAGAGCCCGGGAGGCCAAGCATGGACCAGAGCATCTCTGGGGGTTTACCCTCTGGGGGGAATTATTGCGAAGTACTCGCTGCATTTTGTGTTTAAAGGAGAAGCAAAAAGATTGCAGCGAGGCTGACCCCATTTGTGGAAGATCTGTTTCGCAACAGATGGATTCAGAGACCACTCGTATGGAGTGAGAAGCACCCGACTTAGCTTGTCCACTAATATGTTGGATCGTCCCGGGATGTGCGTTGCTACCAGAAAATGGTTGGTGGAGATCGCCCATTCCCAAACTCTCATGGCCTCTTGACACAGGGGCTAGGATCTGGTTCCTCCCTGTTTGTTTATATACCAGACTACAGACATGTTGTCTGTCTGGATCGCAATAGTCCCCAGGGGAAGAAGGTCGTGGAGAGCTTGCAACGCCAAAAGCACCGCCCTCATCTCTAGGACATTGATATGCAATACGGTCTCTAGGGGAGTCCACGTGCCTTGAACGGATCTGCCTGAACAATGACCCCCCCACCCGAGGCGAGAAGCTTCCCTGGTCAACGTGGCTTCGACCGGGGGGATCACAAAGGGCCCTTCTCTGAGTTCCCGCACATGCAACCACCAAAGAAGGGAGTCCCTGCAAACTCTGCTCAGCAGTATGGGCGTGTTCAACGGGTGGAGCAAGAGGGACCATTGGACTTGAAGGGTCCATTGCAATATTCGCATTCGCAGGCGGGAATGGAGGGAAAGACCGATTGCTGCTGCCATAGACCCTAGTGCCCTCAGGACTAACTCCGCTGAAGGAGAAGGATTCCGGAGAAGGGCTAACACCTGATAAGACAAGCTGTTCAGTCTGACTGATGTTAGAGTAGCTCGAGAGATTCGAGTATCCAACCTGGCCCCTATGAATTCCAGGGCTTGAGTGGAGCACAGGCAGGATTTCTGCAGGTTTACTGAAATGCCTAGGTTGTGGGCTAGAGTCAGTGCGTAATCTCTCGCTACAGAGAGCTGATGCCTGTTGGTCGCGGTAAGGAGCCAGTCGTCTAGGTACGGGAAGACCTGAATGCCCTGAAGTCTCAGGTGGGCAGCAACCACCGCCATGACTTCGGTGAACACTCTGGGGGCTGAAGTGAGGCCGAATGGAAGAACCCTGAACTGATAATGACTGGCTCCGAGCCGGAAGCGTAGAAACCTCCTGGATCGTCTGTCCATTAAGATGTGGTAGTATGCATCCTTGAGGTCTATGGAGCACATCCAGTCGTACTCCCGCAGAAGGGGGAGGATAGATTGAAGAGTGACCATCTGGAACTTTTCCTTGGGTATAAACAGGTTCAGAGCGGAAAGGTCTAAGATGGGTCTGAGGTCCCCCGTTTTCTTTGGCACCAAAAAGAACCTTGAGTAATAACCCAATCCGGACTGATCTGGGGGGACGGGCTGGATGGCTCTTTTTCTTACAGCTTCAAAATCTCTGAAGCCGCCACCTCCCTCTGATCGGGTGGGACATCGGGGAGGTGTCTGGTTTTGGGGGGAAGATTTAGGAAAGGAATGAAGTAACCTCTGGAAATGATACGGAGCACCCATCGATCCGTTGTAAGGGACTCCCAGTTTGACAGGTGCTCCGTCAACCGCCCCCCGACTGCCTCCAGAGAGGGACAGTCGGGCAAGCCCTCAGGGCTGTTACGCGGGTCTGTCCGAGAAAGGTTCTCTAGACCCGAAATTACGCGGCCCTCCCTCTGCCTCTGGGCTGGCGTCCCCCTTGTCCTCCTCTGCCTCTAGAGGACAAGTGGTCTGCAGCTGGATGGGATTGCTGAGACTTGCGGAACCACAGATTCTTTTGTCCCCTCTGATTCCTGGAGAAGGATCTTTGGGGACTAGAGAAGCGGACTCCAACGGCAGACAGCGTCTTCCTGTCCTTTTCACTTTGGACCAGCGTATCGCGAACGGTCTTGCCGAAAAGAGCAGAACCGTGAAAGTGGGCGTTCACGAAGGATGCCTTGAAGGGATCCGCGAAGTCACAAAGACGGAGCCAGGCGTGACGTCGTAAGACAACCCCTGCTCCGCTGGCTCTAGCGGCTCCCTCCGAAGCATGAGAGAGGAGCCACATAGACGTATTGGAGATGGATTTCAGAGTGGCCATTCGTGTCGTGAACACAGTCCTGTCTCTGACCGACATGGACTCTGGGGGGGGGGGGGTGCAGTGTATTCCTTGATCAAGTCTCGCTGTAGCCTGATGGTATGTGCGATATAGTTCAGCGCCCTTATAGAAAAGGTTGCTGAAGCAAACATCTGTTTCCCAATCCGGTCCAACGCTCGAGATTCTTTATCTGGCGGGTGGACCAGAGAACTCTCCTGAGAGAGTTCTTTCTTGGTAGCCGCTGCCACCAACATGGCATCAACAGGGGATCCTTTAGCCCATAATTGCCTATCTGTGGGGGGGCTTAGTATTTTGTCGGGGCACCTAGGAATTGGCTCCACAGTGTCGGGCTCCATCCACGCCCTGGTGGTAATTAAGTCCACCAGGGGGTCGGCCGGAGGGGACACCCAGGAAGTAGATGGGCCTGCCTCAAATGCCTCCAGGAACACGGATTCATCAAGGGAAGGTTTTTGGGCAGACCACCCCCCCTCTAATACGCAACATTTCCATGATGTCTCCAAAGGAGACATCTTCAGGGGGTGACCTTGGGGAACCCTCCCTATCATCTAAATCCGTGTCAGTGGTAACGGACTCGGGGGAGTCCAGGTGCCACTTTTTACACCGACATTTCCTAGGTACCTCCTCGGTGGGGCTATCCGAAGAGGGCTCGTCCACGGGTTGTTGTTCCTCAATAGGAACTAGCTGGAGGGCTTGGGCAGGCTGTCCCGATGGTCGGATGATGGAAGACAGACCCTCATACAGTGGGGGTACGGGTGGATCCGAAGCCCGAACCGGGGATCTGGAGGATCTCGACAGTACCCTCTCCACTACCTCAAAAGCTGAAGGAGATTCACCCTCGCCAGCCTCTGAGAGCAATCTCCTCGACTCTGAGGAAGGGATTGGGGTCGGAGCCGAAGCAGTCGGCGCCGAGAGAGAGGTGCGCTCCGAAGCCAACAGCTCCGAAGATACAACAACTCCCTCGGATCCGACAAGCTCGAGGGCATAGTCGGCGTCGAAGAGACCAGCGCTATCGGCGCCGACAATTCCCTGGGTCCGAATGGGCACAGATCCGATGACTCCGAGATCCGAAAACGGGTCGGAGAAGGAGTGATCGGGGCAAACATGGGGGCCGCGCTCCCCCCCAGAGGGGGGGAGGCAAGAGCACCCCATCTGCATTTGGGTCTGTAAGAACAGACGCATCATCCGATCCATATCCGCTTCGGAGATGTGTTTTGTTGACCTGGAAGAGGTAGTCGAGGCGGGCCGGGAGGGCCACCTCGACGACCTCGAGGGAGACCGATCTTCCTCCTCCGGCGAGAAGCTAGGCGAACGGAGCCGAGAGGAGAAGGATCCGGAGACCCCTGAAGGAGACTTAGTTACTTTTGCTGGCGGAGCCGAGAGGTGAGACTCGGCCCGCCTTTTATGGGATCTATGTCCCTCCTTATCCTTGTGCCTCTTCTCCTTAGTTGAGGAGGCACTAGTTTCCCCAGAGCTCAAACCCAAAGTGGGAGGTTGAGTCCCGGGTTGAGCTGAGGGAACAGAGGGCGCCGAGGCCGCTGAGGCAGCTGGAGCCCGAACGGGAGAGGAAGAAGAAGCTGACTCCTGGGGAAGCTTTCCCGCCAGGATCAGCTTGTTTTTCCTATCCCGAAGTGCCCGGGGGTTAAAGGCCGCACAGATCTGGCAGGCCTCTGAGAGATGGGCTGCCCCCAGGCACAAAACGCACTGAGTGTGGCCATCAGCTGGGGAAAGCTTGTGGCCACACTCAGTACATTTGGAAAAAATGGCCTTAGGCCCTTCCGCCATGTTAAAGCACTCACACACACACCCAAACGCTAAGGGGGGGAGGGGGAGTGACAAAGAAAAATCTAATTAACTGTACCAGTAAAAATTAAAACTAAGACTAAAAGGGGGTAGAAAGGTTTACTACCACATACACACATGACTTTGAAACTTTTTTTGTTTTTTTGGTGAACTTAAGATAGAAACGATCTCACCCAGCCAGGAGCTCTTCAAAGGGAAAGCTTCTTCAGCCGCGGCAAAAAACGATCTGAGGTAATGTGGTTGGTAGCAGGGGATTATGGGTAGGGGGAGGAGCTAGGAGCTCGGATCTTGGAGCTTGGTAAGCTGCCGGTTCGGATCCGAAGTCGGATCCGATACCCACAGGTTGCAGAGCAAATGAAGTAACTACTTCAGATCTAAGTTTAAAAGTAGTGATATGGAAAAGTGAAGCAAAAAAGGACAATTATCTGAAAATATCCAAAAAAGTTATTCTTACACCCAAGACTGGATCTTTCCGTCTTGCAGCTATGGCGACAAACAAGCTCTGAGGAGTTGGGAATGGAAAAGAGCATTATGGGTAGAAGGAGGAGCTCGAGACTTGGACCCAAAGTCTTCTAAATGCGGCCAAGTCGGATCTGAAGATCAGATCCTAGACCCATTCATCATTCATGAGGAAGAATGAAAAGGACAAATAGTCTCATCCAATATCACCCCTAATAGTTTGCAATGAAAAGTGACTTCAATTACTGTATTATCAAGAGAGAGGACTTTACATTTTGTTTTTTCATGGATTTGGGTAAAAAAAAAAAAAAATAGTAGTTTGATCTTTTTGAGTTGATTATGAGTTGCGAGTTATGAAGCCATGTTTCAGTGACTGTTAAAGCTACCTGAGTAATTTTTTGGAGGTGTACCATGTTGTCAGATGTGCAAATGAAAGTAGAAGCATCCGCATATTGTATTAATGTGGCCTGTTGTGTGAAAATATAGAGGGTGCTGGTGAGAATGTTAAAGAGAAGGGGGCTAAAGATAGCCTCTTGTGGTACACTGGTGATGACTGGGAGGAGTGAGTTTGGACTGGCATTTTACTGACTGATACTTACTGGACAGGTAGCTTTTGAACTACAGAAGGGTGGGCTGAGAGAAACCTTCTGAGGAAATATGAAGTTGGAGTTTGCTGTGATAAACTGTCGAAAGCTTTAGACAAGTTTAGAAATAAAGTAGTGATTAGTTTGCCATTATCTCTAGCTTTATTGACGTATCTATATAAGTTAGGAGGGCAATGCTAGTACTATGGGAAGGACGGAAGCCATGTTGTGTAGGGGATAGGAGTTCTTCCTGCAGGAGATAGTCTAGCAATTGTTTGTGTACATTTTTCAAGTATTTTGCTGAGGGGAGATAAGATTGCTACAGGTCTAAAGTTATTAATGTCTGTTGAATTTCCTCCTTTGTGCAGAGGGATAATGTGTGACTTTTTCCAGAGAGAGAGAACATGTGTTTCCTGGATAGACCTATTTCTAAGGATTGAGACAGGATAGGCGATGCTACTGGCTGCTATTTTTAGGGAATCGCTTGGAAGGTCATCAACTCATCAATCGGTAAAACTGTTTTCCATGTTAAGAACTTCATGTCAGCCAGGTTAGCTGGTTGAATTAAGGAAGTTTTAGCTTCTCTGATAGAAAATTAAGATCCCAAGTACAGGCTATTGTTTTTCTTGTAGGCCTCTTATGCAAAACCACTTTCAAAAATATTTTGCCATGAGAATGCAGTGAAAGAAGAGCATCCATGGGCAGACATGCTGAAATGGCCGATAAATGAACCTTGACAGAGGAGTAAGAAAAGCCACAGGATAGTAACTCACAAAACTGTAAAAATGGAGAACAACTAGACCTGAATGGGTACTAGTTATGTTGTTGGCACTAAATAGAAAACCTTTTCCATTTGCTAAAATATTTTCTAGCAGCAGGCTTTCTTGCTTCCATTACCACCTGCTGCACATCCTCAGTATGTATCATCCAGGCAGTCAGTTGAATTTGATTGGAGTCAGGGTGTATAAAACGCCTAGGATCTTGTGTGAGTAGATCAATTCTTTGAGGAAACTTGTGGTAATTGCACCTGGCCATTTCCAAAAGAAGGGAGAACCACTGTTGCCTTGGCCAGAAGGAAGTCATCATAATGATCTTGGGGGATTCCTTCTGAATCTGCAAAAATAGTGTAGGCATCAGTGGAAATGGCAGAAAAGCATACAGGAAAATTCATGCCCAATGAAAAGAAAAGGCATCTGTCTTCTTGGCCTTCTTGTGTGGAGTCCTAGAGCAGAATTTTGCCAGCTGATTGTTCAGAGAGGTTGCAAAGATAACTACTTGAGAAACTCCCCACACATGGATCAAATCTTGGAAGACCCCCCCCCCCCCGATCTAATTTCCATTCACGAGGGCCTGTCTGGTCCTGCTCAACTTGTCTGCCACACATTTAATAAATGTGTTTAAAGAAATAAAAAACTAAAAATTGTCACCACACAGTTTTTTTTGTCTGATGGAATGTAGGTGAGATTGTGCTCTGAAGCAGATTCCCAAGTTAAAATGGCTAAGTCTGCAAAGGGAATACGACCTGGTTCCCCCTTGCTTGTTGATGTACCACATCACTGTGGTATTGTTTCTAAGAACATGAACAGGTCCTGGGGACCAAAGATGTCTCACAGAGTTGAGTGTCTTGATCAAGGCAAGCATCTCTTTTATATTTATGTGCTTACATCTGTCCTTGGTGTCCCACACACCTTGCACTTTTATCCCTCCTAAAACTGCTCCCAAAAGCAAATGCGATGCATCTGTGGTACTTTGAAAAAGGGAGGGAGAATAGGAGACCCGGATTTAAAGATATTAGTTGTCTCCACCAAGTGATTTCTCTTCTGACAATCCCCAGCACTGGGATTTGAAAAGATAGAGGAAGTTGGTGCTGGGACTAGAGAGACTTCAGATACCATTTTATGTCTCTCATTTGGAGTCCTGCCAGGGGTATCATGAGAGTTGTGGCACTGGGTTTGCGAGTGTGTTTGTGTGTGTGTGTGTGTGTGTGTGTCTTGTTTATTGGTACTGATACAGAAAGAGTGTTTAGTACCATTATATATGGCTGGAAGTTTGGGCAGAGACAGGGGTACGGTTTAGGTTAGCACACACCTTACTCATTTGTGCTAACCCTAACCATAATCGTTATCCTGCCCATAACCCCAATCTACAAATTAGGGGTACTAAACACCCCTAACCTAACAGTACCATTATGCTGAGTATGTCTGCAAGTTAGAGGTCTATTTTTGCATTGTTCACTTTAAAAATCAATCAAAGAAGAAAACAATTCCACATGAAATTTATTTACTAGGTACATGCAAATCAATTATCCAGTAATATTCTGGCTACAGGAGACCCTCCTCCTCCTTCCTGGAAACATGCAACAGTCTTGGTTCTGTAAGCCTGGTAAGAACATCAACCAGGTTAGCTCTTAAAGGAGTATATCCACAATAGATCATAGCTATAAACTTTTCATGGACATTTTAGCCAAAGGATACGCATTGTTTCACATTCTCAGCTGATTCATGCAGATTAGAGTGGATATGTAGGGAATAACTAAATTTTTTAAAATCCTGATTAAAAGATCATTAGTGATTGAAGCAGATAATACATCTAACAATCTGCTGTTGACTAGTTTTGTTGTAAAGAATGCTTTTGATAGAATATTCTGGTCCTTTCACTTTGCTCTAAGAAAGACTATGTGATTCTTGATAGATTACTGTATTAAATTCATAGGTTTATAGGTTCATTGGTATGTACTAAGCTGGCTCCTCTTGTGGGCCATTTTAAGCCTAGCTAGTTTCCCATTTTGTGCTTGAAATAACCTATCCCATTTGGTTACTGATGACCTTACCCATCCCATGGTCAATAATTATATATTACCCCAACAGGTTCATAGGTATGTATTACTCTGGCTCCTCTTGCAGGTCATTTTAAGCCTGGCCAGTTTCCCTTTTTGTGCTTGAAATAACCTATCCCATTCGATTATAGAATGGCCTTACCCATCCCATGGTCGAGAATTATATATTACCCCTAATGAGAATGACTGGGGTCATACTTACAGATAATATGAGAGTACCCATGCATGGAAAAAAACATTCAGGAGATGCCTCTGTCTATCAGTAGTACAGGGGGCAGTCCTGGGATAACTTTTCTGTTTCCTATTCACAGATCTAAGCTGCACTTGAATATGGACAGGGATGAACTTTGTTTTATGTGGACGGGTAGTCTGTTCCACAGCAGCTGAATTTCTGTGAGATATAGCTGTCCCTCCAAACTGTTCTGTTGATGTTGCAGAAGAGGTTTATGTCCCTAGACTGGGTATTTCTGATGCCTTCTGACTTGATGATGTGCAGTAAAACCATCAGTAATGGATCGGAAGATGTCTTGTATGCCAGAAATAGGACACCTTTTAGCAGTCTGTGGGATACTGAATACAGTGACAGAGTCGCTTCATGTAGGACATGTTGTTTAGGCCCTGGATCATTTTAGTGATGTACCACTAAGGGTGTTCCAGTTGTACGTGTCTGAAAAGATACATGCCAAAGGGGACATTATATTCTATGACTGGACTAATGATGGCTGAGTAAAGGCAGATAATAACATCCCTAGAGCTAGACACAATCCCTTTGTTTATATACACATATATTTGTCAAAAGGTAGGTCACTGTCCAGATAAGTTATCAAATCCTGAACTATCGGCTCAACTCTTAGGGGTGTATTGTCAATGTGATAGTTCTCTGGAGTAGATGACTTCCCAAAGCATACAGTAATGTATTTTTTGGCATTTAGTGTCAGTCCATGATTTTGGCATTAGTTATTTATTTGAAACAAACCTTCCTGCAATATGGCTGTCAATTGGGATTTAATGACTGCTCCTAGCCTGCAATCATCTGCATACTTAGTCAGACAGAGACCTCTGGTATTGGCTTTTACTTCAAAAAACTAGATTCCAAACAAGAGAGGTCCTAGCACAGAACCCTGGAGGACTCCACTGGTGACTGGTATCTTTGTGGAAATAACTTCCCCTATTTTGATCATCTACATCCTATTTATGAGCAAGTTGGCAGTTCAATCACTTTATTATCATTCGTCTGCCTGTATAAAAAGAGGGTTGAGACTCCCTTCCCCAGTAATTATGCCCACAAGCACCAGGCAGGATTGTCCCCATCCACACTGCTATTTCTTCTGTACACAGAACTGCTGGCAACCAAACACAGAAATGTGAAGAAATAAATGATATTCTCTTAAGGGCTATCATATAAAACATATCCCTTTATGTGGATGAGATACTACTGTATCACCTTTGGTGATTTATTGGAAGACAGTTTGCCTTCTCTAGAACTGTGCTGTGATGCTCTCTTCATGGGACCAGGGGAATAAATCTGCAAATGTTGCCGATGGTTTCTGCTGAGGGACTAGTGAAAGCTTTCACCCATAAGATTAATATGGGTAAAATAATGGCAGTTAAGATTAAATAATCCTCTTCCAGTTGGTTATTACATATTTATGTCTTTCTAAATAAACCTAACAGTCTTACACACCTAAAAGCAAAGACAGGTAGTCCAATGCAAAACACTATAATAGGTACATATACAGAACCGGAATAAAGACCTTTTTGCAGAAATAGAAGGGTATGCACTTAGATCTTCCACAGAAAATACAGGGAGTAATGTGGTTTACACTATAACTGATCCTTTAAGCTTCCCAGAGAATTCTCAACTCACCTTATGGGGAATTTTTTACATTAGTTAGAAAAAAGATACAGTTGGTAGTATGGTGGCAAACAAAGATTACAGTGAGAATGTGGTAGTATAGTGGCAAATACAGATTATAGTGAGAACTTCTTGTACTCCCCTCCTCTTCGGAGGGGAATACTCTCCATCATCTTGAGTATTACAGTAGAGCTGTGAGGCTTAACTATTACAGGGTATGTAGAGAGGCAATCCTCTGTCATCTGGAGAGTGCTACTGGTTGATCAAGTATGAGGCTTGAATGATTCTATAAAAAACTTGGAGAAGGAAATGTCTAGCAAAATAATGCCTGGGTACGGTTTCTGCTGAATTACTGAAGTTGGTGTAATAGGTATTAGAAGAGATTAACATAAATACTTGATTTAGTGACTGATTCTTTGTAGCAAACTATGGATTTGGATCCCAGCATTATGGATTATTTAAGCATTTGTTTAAGTTCCCTTCAGAGGGGGTTTGGAAGCAACAATGGACAGGAGACCAAGTGATGTTCTGGTAGCATTTTATGAGGAATTTTGGGCCTTGCCTGGAGGATGAGGTTCTTGTCAGTTTCCTTATATAAAAGTTAAAGCACAAAACGGATTGGTACTCTTATTCAACAAATTTGTCCTCTCTGTGTACAATGGTAGGCAAATCTCAGTCCTTTCTAGAGAAGGTACATTAAAGATTTGCAAAATGCTAATATGTCAAGTTTCACCTTGCTAAAAGGTACAGAATGGTGCAGTAAATATGCATATGCCCCTCAATGAAAGTTGGGCTGGAATTGTTACTTGACTCTCCAATCTAGAAGTTTAATTTCTTTGTCTGTCGATGTTTGCTCAAGGCTTTCCCATCCATTTTCAGTGATCACTACAGTTTGCTGGAGGTACACATAAGGAGCTCAGAGGAACTGGAAGCCCACATTTGAGATTGCTCAGCCTTAATACAGCTTATTACCAAATACAATCACATTATCACACTCTTTGTTTCTGACTCATTATAATCATAGAACTGATCTAGAAATACATCACAGGCATTTACCAAATATGTTAATGTTTGCAGGGAAAATGATCATTACTAGGGCATGGAAAAGGACAGTCTCTCCTATATTATTAAAATGATTATGCAGGAACTATATGAATGTGAACTTAAAACAGAAGATTTGAACTCTAAAGAAAAAAAACAACTCTTAAAATGGTCTCCTTGGCTACATGTTATGTATGACTACTGAAAAATCGATATTTAGGGGTGCTCCTGCATCTGTAAAGATATTAATGTAATGTATGTTTTTTTTAAACAAGAAACATCATTATTAATTTATCACATATGACATGCATTTATATAAATTAAAACAAACTATATTGACATAATTTTAGTTGCAAACATTATACATCATAAACCATATTGACATAATTTTAGTTGCAAATATTATACATCTCTTGTAACCTACTCGGTCATTGTCAGTCAAACATCATACAGTTCATTCAAATCCTACCCTCTTTTAAACCTCATTTCTCCTCTGCATGTATTGTTCCCACAGTTCCCATTTTTTCTATGCAATTTGTTCCTATCATTTTCTAAAGATCCCAGTTCCAGTTGTCTTATCTATGTTACTATATTTACTACTTCTATTACAGTTGATTCAGACTTTGATTTCCATTTTTTAGTAATTGCTTTTTTGGCAGCCACCATAATTAGACTCAGCAAGGCCTTATTATGTCTAGGCAATTCTGATACTGTATCATAGCTCAAAAAAGTATTTCCTTAGTTACACCAATTCGCTCCCCCAGTATCTCTAAAAGAGTAGTCTGCAGGGAATCTTTAAAGTCTGCCAACTCACTGCATTCTCAGAAAATATGTTCCCAATTACCCTTTTCTTCCTCATCACACCTCCAACATTTGATGTCTACCTGAGGAAAAATTCTTTGGAGTTTACTTGGGGTATAAAAAATACCTATGTACACACTTCCAAGCAAAAGTACTAAATCGTCTACACTTTTTTGCATATTTGGGAGACATACATACATCTCACCATTGTTTCTTTATGAATTGCTTATCCAATCTGTCTTGCCAATCCTTTTTAACTTTCTCAGATTGATTCTTATAGTTATCATGCAATATTTATATGTTCTACTAATTATTCCTTTTTTAACAGCAGCTTCTAGTCTAGATTCTACTAAATCCTCTACCAGTGCTGGTCTTTTACTTAGGATGCCCCTATTTCTTTCTCTTTGCTTATACACTGATATCAATCCTTGACAGGGAAGGCAATCTCTAAGCCGCAGTCCAAATAAAGTCTTGGTCTCTTCCCATTCTATTACCTTGCCTCTCTAATTATTTTCTCCCGATACCATGGTTCTTTTGCCAGTTTTCTCCAATAAATTCCAGCCCCCTCTTGCTTATTGTTTGTATTCCTAATTGCAATCATCCCTATCGGCAGAATCTCTTTCGTCCATTCCCGTGTCGGCTTAGTTCTTAAAATACTTTCTGTAACTTTATGAATACAATATTCTGTATGATTATTGTTATTCTCTTAAGGATCTTGATCCAAAATCTCAGTCTCTCTCCATGTTACTACAGCTTCCTCCCTGTTTCATCATCATCCCTTTCCATTTTGTATGTAATGTATGTTATGAGTGCATCATTGAATTTACTGCTCAATATATGGTGCTTAACACCTATAATTAATGTGTATGTTTTCTTTTTTGTTCTCTCTATATTTTAATTTGGTGTTAAGAATGTCATTTTAATGAACTTTACTGGAAAAATTGGTATGGCCTTGTGCATTAAACCTTGGTCCTCCAAGACAAAAGCGACTAAAGAAATATGAACTAAAGGAATATGAAAATAATCAGACAAACTTTCATTGATCTTTTCCTTTTGACGTCAGGTCAAGAATGAATAAAGCTCCTCTGGGGCAAAAAAGTACACCATCAAGCAAAAGAAATCTACTGAGTTTACAAACTACATTACCAAAAACCAAGATAAGTACAACCTTTCAGCAAAGCTATCTTTTAATTATTGAGCCATGACCAATAAGTTGATTAACAAACAGGTACCATTACATACAGACTTATGCAAAGGTGCAGACAGATTAGATGCAGCACTTCACAATGTCAGAATGTTTGCACAACTAGATTCTGCACTGAACTAATCAACCACAGAAATTAAGTTCAAAAAGTGAACATTCTGATAAACAATCATGAGCTGAGAAAATGTAAGGATCTGACAGCCTGGACTTCAGCGGATTTTAGAATCTTAGCATAAAAGTTATACGCTTCCTCTGTTTGTTCAACAAATCAACTGAAAAGACACAGCCTGAGCGCAGAGCAACAGATCTATAATAATCTTACTCTAAAACACGCTTTAACAGGTGTTTTTTTGCAGGAAGTCAAACCCTCCTGACTCTCTCATGCATGAAGTAAGCCATCCACATCACCTTAAATTATATATACTAATTTTACAGCTCTACCACAGATGAGAAAATGGACACTCTCCATTTAAGCATGCAAATGGGTCTATATTATATTCTCAAAAGCCGACAATATCGAATCCGATATTGTCGAGACGAGAATAGCGAACGCTGAGAATGCTGAACGTGTAAATAGAAATCTCCGTAAGGGGAGATTTCTGTTTACTGCAATGTAGTGCGGTCTTGGAGTTGGTATATTTAAGTAGCGGGGGGGGGCACAGCCCCCCATGTGGGGGGTGCAGTGGGGCTTGCCCCCCTACTTAAACCCATTAGGGTACTTTTGTCCTTTTTTGGGGGTTATTATCAGTTCAATGGTTGAAGACATCGACCATATGGTGTTCGATGCTTTCAACCTTCGAGTTTATAATATAGACTCCATGCAAACAGCACACCAACAGTGCAAGAATTCAGACTTTGATCTCAACTAGTTCTGTTCAGCAGTTACAAATCAGGCAACTAGTCAATGATCACCTATGGAAAGACCAAATTATATATAAAATCCTTATTCAGAAGGAAAAGAAAATAGTCTTATTACTTTTTACAACATCTGCTATTCTTTAGGCATAGGAAGTAGTCCATTCAAAATGGCCAGCAATACACTGCCAGAAATGCCCCAAATGTAAAGCATATGGAAGTCCAAAATGAATCGTGAATGACAAGCTGGCATTCCATCTATTCAGACTCAGTTCGATGAATCATTATCTGGACCTGGAATGGCAGAAGACTGTTTTCTGAAAGACTGGGTTTTAATCTGAAACAAAATATCAGGCATCATTTTATAAAGAAGTTTTTCAACTGAGGCTAGTAGATATAGCGTGTTTATATCACATTATCGAAATATGAAAATAGCGAACGCTATTTCATCAAACCTAAAATATCTAAACCACATAATATCGAACATTCAGAACAGCGAATGTTTTCCTTGGGAAAAAATTAGAAGTTATGTACCTACCATAACGTTCCATGTTAGTTGTCTTCTCTCGCCTTCTTTCTTGCTGGATGGGTTCGGAGCCGATCCTCGGCTCCGACTCGGCACTTGCTAAGCTTGAGAACTCCTTTTACCAGCTCGAGGCAACCCTATATCCCATGATGCAAGGCGAGACTACCTCAGATCTCGTTTGGTAGCTATAATATACCCTGCTAAATAATACTATTCCCAAAGGAAGAGCAAAGACTAGCCTAGAAGAACTAGGCAAAAAGTTCTTAAGAAAGACTCTTTCTACTGAAGACTCAGGAGAGTGAAACCTGAGAAAGAGAAGCCCTTCAAGATCTGTCCAGGCCAGGGGGAAGGAGGGAGGGATTTAAGAAAGAAGGCGAGACCAGACAACTATCCTGGAACGTTATGGTAGGTACATAACTTCTTAATGTTATGTTGTCAATCTCCCCTTCATTCTTGCTGGATGGGACCGCGTCCCTAGCACCTGTATCCTGGGTGGCTCAATGGAACAGACTCTTGAGAACTGTGGAACCAAACCTGGCTGTCCCTGGAGGCCAAATCTAATTTATAATGAGAGACAAAGGTATGAGGAGTGGCCCAAGTAGCTGCTGCACAAATGGTATCAATGGGTAGCCTATCCTGAAAGGCTGTAGATGTGGACAGGCTCCTGGTTGAATGCGCTTTCGGTTTTGAGGGTGGTTGTTTGCCTCTGAGCGAATACACATAAGAAATGGTAGAAGACAACCATCTGGATAAGGTCACTTTCGAAACTGGGAGACCTTTTCTGTTTTCTGCATAGGAAACAAATAATTGATCGGATTTCCTGAATTGTTTAGTTCTATGCAAATAATATCTGAGTTGACGATGGACATCCAAAAAATGAAGTTTTTGTTCAGCTCTGTCCGAATAATTAGGGAAAAAAACTGGTAGATCAATGGATTGATTAATATTAGTCTGAGAAACAACTTTGGGCAGAAAAGATGGATTAGTTCTTAAGGATACCCTATCCTTGTGAAAAACTAAGTATGGGGAACGGATACAGAGGGCTTGTAGTTCAGATACCCTCCTTGCTGAAGTGACAGCAACCAAGAATATTGTTTTCCAGGTCAGAAACTTTAACGAGCATGAAGCAGACGGTTCGAAGGGGGGTAAAATCAAGGATGCTAACATCAAATTCAGATCCCATTGTGGAGGAGGATGTTTTACTGGAGGCTTTAGGAGAAAAATACCTCTCAGAAAAGCTTTGCACAGTCTGTGCGACATTATGTTATGATCTTGCAAGCCAACATGATATTTAGAAATTGCTGCCAGTTGGACTTTAACTGTCGATGAAGAAGATCCTGACTGAAAAACTTCAGCCAGAAAATCTAAAATTGAATGCACCGGCGCAGTAAAGGGATCAATGTGTCTGGAGTTTGCCCATAGGGAAAAACGTCGCCACTTGCTAGCATAAACCGTTCTGGTGGACGACTTTAAGGAAGATATTATGATATCTCTAACAGGGTCAGAGATCATAGGAAGCCTGGCTAGGGAAGGAAGTGGAGCAACCAAGCAGTGAGGTTGAGAGAACGAATGGCCCGGTGCTGTTGACCCGTCTGGTGGATCAGAAGATCTGGAACTGGGTCCAGATGCCAAGGCTGCACCAGGAGGTGACGATGTAGGGACGGAAACCAAATTTGTCGAGGCCAGTAAGGGGCAATGAGAATCAACTTGGCTCTCAAAACGGTAGCTTTCTGAATGACCTGTGGAATTAAAGGGAATGGGGGAAAAGCGTACAGAAGTCCCCGGGGCCAATGAGTCTCTCAGGGGGTGGCCTGGTAGGGGAAAGAGGGTGAAGAAGTCCGGGCATTTGCTGTTTTGGGGTGTAGCAAAAAGGTCGCAACAACGGATGCCCCACTTCTGAAAAATCTCGTCCACTACCGATTGTTTGAGAGACCACTCGTGAGGCATGAGAATAGCTCTGCTCAGTCTGTCCGCTAAGAGGTTGGACCTGCCGGGGATGTGCGTTGCTATCAGAAACCGATGAGAGGAGATTGCCCATTGCCAAAGTCTGAGAGCTTCTCGACATAAAGGATAGGACCTGGTCCCGCCCTGTTTGTTGATGTACCAGACTACAGACATGTTGTCCGTTTGAACTGCAATAGTCCCCGAGGGAAGAAAGTCGTTGAGGGCTTGCAACGTTAAAAGCACCGCTCTCATCTCCAGGACATTTATGTGCAGATGGTATTCTGTGGGTTGCCAAGTCCCATGGACCATCCTGCCCTGATAATGCCCCCCCACCCGATCAGAGAGGCATCCGGTGACTGTGGCAACCGGAGTTGGGGGAACAAACGGTCGGCCCTGATGGAGCAGAGGAGAAGATATCCACCAGGTTAGATGAGTCTTGCACGATTGTGTAACCAGAATTTCGTGCCTCATGGGTAGGTTCTGTAACGACCATTGAGTGAATAACATCCACTGCAGAAGACGCATGTGGAAGCGAGCTAATGGTAGAAGTACAATGGCCGCAGCCATAAGACCTAGAACTTTCAGAACCAATCTGGCTCTGACCTTGTTGCTCAGTAATATGATCCGAACGTATTTTTGGATGTCCAGAATTCTCTGATTTGTTAGTCTGGCTAACATACTGACGGTGTTTAGATATGCGCCTATAAAGGTGATAGATTGGCAAGGCAGCAGAGAAGATTTTTCGAAATTCACTGAGATTCCCAACTGTTTGCAGATCTGCAGAGTGTAGTCTCTGCATTGGAGAAGCTGATGCTTGGTGGTGGCGGAGAGGAGCCAGTCGTCTAAATAAGGAAACACCTGGAATCCTTGACGTCTCAGATGAGCCGTAACCACTGCCATGCATTTGGTAAACACTCTGGGGGCTGAAGTGAGGCCAAAGGGCAGGGCTCTGAATTGAAAATGACTGGTCCCCAGCCGAAAGCGGAGAAACCTCCTGGAGCGCCTGTGTACATCCTGAAGGTCTATCGAGCACATCCAGTTGTCCTTGCCCAAAAAGAGCAGAATGGACTGAAGCGTGACCATCCGGAATCTTGCCTTTCTGACAAATCTGTTTAGATTGCTCAGGTCTAAAATTGGTCTCCAATCTCCCGTCCTTTTGGGGACCAAAAAGAATCTTGAGTAGATGCCGGATCCTACTTGGTCTGCTGGAACTATTTGGACGGCTCTTTTTTTTAGGAGCTTTGAGACCTCCTGTTTTGCCAAATCCCTCTGACCGGGTGAGATGTCTGGAAGGGATTGGTGAGGTACGGGATACCTTTCGAAAGGGGATTTAGTAACCCTCGGATATGATGGACTGTACCCATATGTCTTGTGAGAGGGAACGCCAGGCTAATGGGTACAGCGAATCTTCCCGACTGCCTCCAAGGGTGGACAGTCGGGCAACACCTCAGGGATGCTGAAAGGGTTTGTCAGGAAGCGGCTCCCTGCTACCCTGATTCTGGGGACCCCCCCTGCCTCTAGGGCGGCGTCTGTTATTGTTACCCCCTCTGCCTCTGGGGGTAAACTGACCACGTGTGTCCAGCGTAACTCCTTGGGCTTTACGGAACCACATTTTTCCTCCTTTCTGACCTTTGGGGTAGGGTCTTGAAGGAGTGGAAAAATGGACTCCTACGGCAGAAAGGGTTTTGCCGTCTTGTTCACACCTGGTCAAAGTCTCCTTCACCTGCGGTCCGAACAAAGCCGAACCGTCAAAGGGGGTACTGGTGAAGGACGCCTTGAAGGGGTCCACGAAATTACAAAGCCGCATCCAGGCCTGACGCCTAAGTGCCACTCCTGTGCCTGCGGCTCTATTCGCTCCATCGGCCGCATAGGAGATGAGCCGCATGGAGGAGTTGGTTAAGGAATTTAGGATTGCTAGCTGTGAGGCAATCTTGTCTTGAGCCCCAGCAGCTGAAGGATCCTGAACTACTTCACCTAGTTCCTTGAGAATGTCTCTCTGAAGTCTGGTGAAGTGACAAAGGTAGTTCAGCGAACGCATAGCAAAGGTCGCTGAAGAAAACATCCGCTTGCCATACCTATCCATGGTCCTAGAGTCTTTGTTAGGAGGATGGACAGGCACGGAAGGATCCGCAAGTTCCTTTTTGGTGGCCGCCGCCACCACCATAGCATCCACAGAGACGCCCTTAGAAAGAAACTGCTTGTCTGGAGGGGCCGTAATAAATTTGGATGGCCTCCTGGGGACAGGTTCCACAGAATCCGGGGCTGCCCACGCCTTCCGAGCCACTACCTGCATGAGTGGGTCGAAAGGCGGAGACACCCAGGAGGTGGAGGGTCGAGATCCAAACACCTCCAGGTATACCGACTCATCCTCGGAGGGGTCAACAGAAGGCCAGTTCCCCCTCTGTTTGAGGAGTTCCAGGATGTCTTAAAAGGAGACATCCTCAGAGGGGGACCGGGGGGAACCCTCCGACTCATCTAAGTCGGTATCCGATGTGGTAGACTCAGGGGAGTCTGTGTGTTTCCTCTTACACGTCCTCTTGCGCGGGGGTTCTCCTGCAGGATCAGGAGAAACCTCGGAAGAGGAAGTCATTCCCAATGGGGAAACCTGGGGCGATGGATCTCTGGGCCTGGGAGCAAGAGACTGGCAAGAGACATCAACAGGCACCGAAGAGGGAGGAGCTAAAGGAATGGACCGTTGACCTGGCTCAGGTGCCAGGACACTCCTCATCACCTCAAAGGCTCCTCTCCCAGGGAGACTGGAAGACTCCTGCTCCGAAGATACAGGAATTCCCGGCTCCACTGAAAAAAAAGGCTCTGAGGCCGATGTCGGTGCCGAGCTCACCAAAGCCGAAGCTCCGAGAGGGAGAGCAGGGTCGGACAAGGGTCCGATGCCACTAGCCCCCTCGGAGCCGACAAGGGAAACTCGACGACCGGATCCCTCCAAGGAAGGTCTCATGGAGGAGATCGGAGCCGAAGATGACAGAGCCGAAAGGGGATGTATCGGCCCCGGCGCCGACACGGTCACTGTTCCGAAAAGCTCCGGCTCCGAACTCTGGAGGAGAGTCGGAGGAGGAAGTTCAGGGGGAAGAGCAATAGCCGAAGTCTGTTGAGACGGGCTATGGAGCATTTGGGCTAGTGCCTGTGACTTCAACAGCCTGCTTACCACCCTCTCTAAATCGTGGTCTGACAGCCTGGAAGATCTCGAAGATCGGCTCCGATGACTCCGTTCCGATAAAAGAGGAGACCTCGGAGCCGAGTGAATCGACTCCAGAGAAGGGGACCGAGATCTCTTCCTGGACGGAGCCATCGGAGCCGACAACTTCTCGGTTCCAGATGGAGCCGAAGACTTATCGGCTCCGATGCTGGATAACACCTCGGCACCAGCCGGTGCCGACAAGGAAACTGGAGACTGTGTATCGGAGCCGGACGGAACCGACACTACAATATCAGTGGTAGAAAGATCGGCTCCAGCCGGAGCCGATCTCGACTCCGAAGGAGTCGGAGCCACCGGGGAAGGCTTAACTACCTGAGCCTGAACCTTAGGTGGCTTGGAAGGTTTACCCGACCCAGTCTTTGTCGGTGAACCTTCTGGCTTCAATAAGCCACGGAGGATCAACTTGTTCCTTTCCTGCAGGACTCTCTGGCTAAAAGAGTGGCATATAGCACAGGAGTCCTGCAGGTGTAAAGGCCCCAGGCAGTAAACACAAGAAGTGTGACCGTCTGTCAGAGACATCTTCTGACAGCACGAGTCACACTTCTTGAAGCCTGAGACCTTTACCTTTTTAGACATAGTCTAAGAAAAGAAATACACACACACAAACAACAGTCCCACAATTAACCCCAAAACACACACAAACAGACAGGGATTAATGAACTGGGAGGCTTAGGCCTAACAGAGAATAAGTAAAACTTTTACCTAAAATGGAAGGCATATAGGGTGAGAACTAAGTATAGCTATACACACTAGCCTAGAAACTAACCAAATAAGAAAAAGGGAGAAATACCCCTGAATAACTGTGAAATAGAAAACTCACCTGAGCTGGCAAAAAAGAGACCTCTTCGCGAAGCGGCAAACGAGATCTGAGGTAGTCTCGCCTTGCATCATGGGATATAGGGTTGCCTCGAGCTGGTAAAAGGAGTTCTCAAGCTTAGCAAGTGCCGAGTCGGAGCCGAGGATCAGCTCCGAACCCATCCAGCAAGAATGAAGGCGAGATTGACAACTTAACATATTGCTATTCCGAAACACATACACACAACACAAGCACACCTAAAAAACATCAATACACACACATACACTTATCATCCTACAACTAACCCTACACTAAACTATACATACACTACTATCTATCCACTTACCTTAACCCAAACCCTAACCCTAAGGTCTGTCACTATCGCACACTCACCTAACCCGTGCCCTAACCCTAACTCACCTAACCCATGCCCTAATCCTAACAACCACACTATCGCACACTTACCTAAACCCGACCCGTTAATCTCCACCACAGTGCTGAAAATAGCGAAGCCACAGAACCGGCCAACCAAATTCTTTCCCTAGGAAAGAATTTGGTGCTCTGCAGCTTCGCTATTTTTAGCGTTTGATTAAAACGGGTCGATATTAGAACATTCAAAGTTTTAAAACTTCGATGTTCTGATATAGACCCGATATAGCATAAGTCAAGACCAAATATAAGAAAGAAATTAGTAAATGCAGCATACTACGCCCAACAGACAGAAAAATGGTGAACATTTGGAAAACAAAATGGGAACATGAACCAAGTAAAGATATTTCTTCTGATCACTGGATCATTGGTTGTGGGTCTGATTTTTCATTAGATGTGCCAGCAAAAGCAGAAAATAAAAAATTTCCACATGGAAGTGCCTGCACAAATACTTTTACACTATGGCAAAGATATGGTGTATGCTTCTCAAGAGCTCAGGAAACTGATGGAAATGCAAAATGGAAGAAAAGAGATTTGCAGGGTTATGTCTTCTGGGGGTGCACAGAAACGGTCCTTTTTAAAAAGCAAGTCCAAAAAATGTCATCTGATGAAGTCATAATAACAGACGAAAATGCAGTGTCTTGCACATTTATTACAAAGGCGTTCATGTTTTACGTGGTTTTGGTTTTGGATTTGTAGTGAAATAAACTTTTTAACACTCACTACGGAGCTGGCGGCTATTCCTCTACGTGGTTACCGCCTTTGAGTGTCGTTCGGAGTTTATTTGCAGTATCTGGTGTTCAAGTCCAAAAAATGATTAGATGGATTCTGGCAAGGGAAATAATATTAAAGCTTTGTTTCTATTAGGTCTTGACCCATAAATGGACATTTTCCTGTCTGTCACCTTTACTATTCACTGTTGTAACAGTAGCTAAGACAGCAATAATGTAGAAGCCGCAACTGGGAAATCACCTGGCATTCAGCTAGTGGAAGAATTGCTTACAGATATTTGGAAGGCAAAGAGTAAAGGACTGACAGGGAAGTAGCTGAACAAAAGTACTGAAAAAGAAGGTATTGGCTGCAGATGGAGATAAAGAAGCTTAACCAAACACAGCAGAAAACAGTATGGAGACTGCCCTTCTTTCCACGATATTAAATGACATTATTGGTAACACTGTATAGAGTAAGAAAGATAATGAATATGGGCTCCCCATGACTCCTGTCATTTGATTTATAAATTAGAAAGGTTGTCAGGGCTGCCCAAATGGAAAAAAAATTGTTATATTGTTTTGTTTGTTAACTTCAATATATTTCTTGATTTTTTTATCAGTTAATTATAGACTATTATCATAATGTCAAGGATTTTTATATTGGAAAAGACAGACACTTTCTTAAACTGTAATGTTCAGGCATCATTTTGAAACAAATCACTGCAGAGCTTAAAACTGTAAAGGATTAATTTGGTTAGAAACAGCAAAGAATCACCACTTCCCTTAAAAGCAATGATCTGAAGATAATGTTATCCCATAAGAGAGAGCTGAAACAAATGTAAAAAAATCTAAAGATGATGTATGTTAAAGCTTATGGAACTCTCAAGCTTAGTCTACAACTGACAGTCTACAAGGATCAATCTTTTATAAACAGTTTTACTTTTCTTAAATTTACCACCATCTGCTATAGTTAAATAATTTAAGATGCAATAAAATCACATAGAATGTATGACACTTCACAGAGAAACTGTTAATTCTCTTGAAATTCAAAAATTTAAACACACAAAGAATTCCTGTAAAAGGAAAAGAACTTTTTTCACAAACTGTGTATACCAGCGGTTCTGAAACTTTTGCAAGCTGGAGGACCACTTCTGATAAAGGAAATATTTTCGTGGACCCCTGTATTTTGGATTCTGTTAATATTAATAAATAATTAATATTACAGCAATATTTGAATTGCAGAAAATAGTTTTATTTGTAAAGGATTACAATTTAAACAGACTCCAGCTTCTAAAACTGTCTGATGAGCTAAACATGCATTGGAGTTAATTTCTAAAATGAGGAGTAGTGTATTAAGGCACTTCCAAATATTATTTAATTTCATTATTTCTGTGTTGATAGAAAAACAAGTTTTGCATTACTATGAATTTTCTGAAGGATATGAACCGTACAGCTGAAATATCTGCCATTTTCTGACATTAGTGCTCAATGACTTCCCAGGGATTTGCCCGAAAAAGCACAATTTTATGAGGAAACAGACAAAAAAACCATGAGGCTCAAATCTGGACATTCTGCGAAAACCTGTACAGTTGAGGGCTACACTACTGACCTCTTAACTCACACATACACTTCTTTCCTTTTTATACACACACACACACACACACACACACACACACACACACACACACACACACACACACACACACACACACACACCTCTCTCCCTCTTACTTACACATGCACACAGACACAACATACAAGACCATGTGCTCTGGACAAAGCCACAAATAATGGGAGAACATAGTCCCAAAACTATGAACACCTGTTAAATATTGCTGTTACAAACTTACAAAGTTGATAGAAAAAGAAGTTTTGCATTAGTACTAATTTTCTGAACAATAACTGTAAAACTGAAATGTCTGCCATTATTTTCTTAATTCAGTGGTGAATGACTTGCCAAAGGTTTGCCAGAAAAAGCACAATTTTATGAGAAACAAGCACACACAACAGGGCCATGTGGAGAACACAGTACCAAAAATACGAACACCTGTTAAATATTGCTCTTACAGACTTACAAAGTTTGCATTGCTATGAATTTTCCGAAGGATACAAACTCCATTACACTATAGTTTTTGGCTTCAGAGCTCAATAACTTGTCATGGATTTGCCAGAAAAGATCAGTTTTATGAGAGGTACACCAAAACTATGAGGCAAAAATGTATACAGCTGAGAAATATAAAGCAGCCTCGCACAAAAAAAAATAAATAAAAAAATAAAAAGAAGAAAATACCTTAAAAATTCTTGTATCGATCAACTCTGCAGAAACAATCTCCAACCAGCATCACACAGCTACTATAACTGTCTGTGACTGGAGGGAAAGAAACAGTTTGTTGAATTTTCCCTCCAAGTTCCAACTGCCATACAGAAAACATTGGCACTGTAATCACTTGCTCCGCATCAGCCGCAAACACAGAAGTTAATAGTTATTATAACCGCAGGGAAAGCAACTGGTTAGCTGTGAATGCGGAAGACACAGAAGGTTAAGTGCTTTGTGTTTTTATTTTTTATTTTTCAACACAGTGACTGCAGAATAGTAAAGTGGAACTCCGCGGACCTCTAGAATTCATCATAAGGACCCCTAGGGGTCTGCGGACCACAGTTTTGGAATCGCTGTTCTATACAATGAACTCAGGAAAGTGAAAATGACTGCTGACTACCACATGGTACGCTGCAAACAAAATTAAATATGTAACAAAAGTTTGGCAGCAAAACTGCCTCCTCAGTATCGTTCAGTCACATATCTAGAGTTGCAGGCTTCATGCATGGAGCTAAAAGTTCATTTCTGTTTAGGAGCAATGAAAAAACAGCAATGTTACTAAAGTGCTCTTAAAAATAAATTAAACAACCTCTATACAGTAGTGCACCAAAACATCTGTATCTGTTATGATGTCAGATTAAGTATATAGCTAGATGAAACAAAAGATAGCTGCTTCTCCATTTAAATATTCAGTCAGTAAGAAATACATTTTTAATATTTATATAAAATGATGGCACTCATACTCTGCTCAGCAAATGGTAGAGATAATGTCTGGTGAAATGTTTTGATAGGAGCTTTGGCAAGATCTTACTGGCTTCAAGACTGGCTTAGAGCATTATAGACTGTTAGATGTGACATCATAGACTATACTGTACTCCAGATTCAAAGGTATAATCTACTGCTTAACAAAAACTTGCCACGGACTGCCCCTTGCAAAGTACTTAATATCCAAATGATAAAGACTACAGTGAAAATATAAACTTGTGAAATTACATCTAATTTAAAATCCCTTCTCCACAGCCTGGATGGTCAGTCAGTAATGAAATGGACAGTAAAAGTTCAAGCCACTAAAAGGAGGCTTACAGGAAGAAATAATACACTGACAAATCTGTGCAGGCTTACAAGTCTCATTCGCAGTACACATATCCATAGTTTGATGGACTGCCAGAAATACAGGAACGAAGACAAAATATTTACCATACTTCTGTCTAGGTGTACTCCTTATGCTGCGCGATAGAAGTGATGGAGGATGGGTGTGTGTTTGATGAGGTACAAAACAAAAGATTAGATCATTTATGCAATCTGATGGAATAGATGAAAGTATAATGTAATGTGATTGGTACCATAATTTTAACGCACGAAAATAAACCATGACTTGTGTAGGAACAGAGCTTTTCTGAAGAGACAGAATAAGACACCTAGAGTCATATATGCTATGACTTTAGCAGCCTTAAAGAACTGTACCGGTCAGTAACCCTCTCAAGTCAAACAAAAATACAGTATATTTCTGAAACTTATATCTGTGTGACCATAAATCTGACCAGGGCTTGGCTTTTATGGCAATAAGTATTCTTTGAGGATGTATGAAGAAAAATGAAAATGACATTAAAATGCAGCAGTTTGCTTTATTAAGTGACTAGATCTACAGACAACACTATGTTCATGACATGAAATACAAATGAATATATGTATATATATATATATATATATATATATATATATATATATATAGACACACACACACACACAAAATATATACACATACACACACAATCTTGTTACATTTTTACTTTCTACTACACAATCATAGAGTAGTACTTCAGTCTTATAACTGACTTAAAAATGCCATTACACTTGTTCCTATGTGGTTTCATTTTGCTTTGTATTGAAAATCACATACTTTTCTAACAAACCTCTTCCGGTATTCATTCATCTCACCGATAACAAAACGTATAAACTCAGCATAGTCAATCTCACCATCAGAGTTCTGGTCCAGTATCAACCACACTGACTCAAAATCCTAAAGAAAAAGAAATATAAAGACTTAAAAACAAGTAAATGCAGGTGCATCTAAATGCAGGTAGATGCTGTATAAATCAAAGCAACATTAGGTGGGGTAATGCACATAATATATACACTACTTAAAATTCAATAATAATAAGAGATACAAGTCGCGCGCGCGCACACACACACACACACACACACACACACACACACACACACATATGTGTGTGTGTGTGTGTGTGTGTGTGTGTATGTATGTATGTATATATATATATATATACATATATATATATATATATATATATATATATATATATATATATATATATATATATATATGGTTCCCCTTGACTTGATCGACACGCCAAAAGACCGACGCTCAGAAGACCGACGAGACAGATGATCGACAAGGTGAAATCCCGACAACCGAAACACCGATATGGGCAACGTGTGAGCGCGACTCGGTAAGTGTGTGATAGTGAGGGATTTAGCGTTAGGGAGTGGACAGGTAAGTGTGAGACAGTGAGGGATTTAGGGTTAGGGTGCGGGAAAGGTGAGTGTGCGGTAGTGTCGGACTTAGGGTGCGGGTAAGGTAAGTGTGCGATAGTGACGGAGTTTAGGTTTAAGGGCGGGTTAAGTGAGTTAGGGTTAGGGTGCGGGTAGGGTAAGTGTGCGATAGTGACGGACTTTAGGTTTAGTGGTGGGTTAAGTGAGTTAGGGTTAGGGTGCGGGTAGGGTAAGTGTGCGATAGTGACGGACTGTAGGTTTAGTGGCGAGTTAAATGAGTTAGGTTAGGTGCGGTAGGGTAAGTGCGGTAGTGTCGGACCTTAGGGTTAGGGTTTGGGTTACGGTTAGTGCATGTATAGTTGTGTGTAATGTGTAGTTTATGTTTTGTGTGTCGGTGTTTTGGGTGTTAGTGTTATGGTGTTTGGTTTTGTGCGTTTTCGGTCTTTTTGGTGTTGGTGTTTTGGGTGTCGGCTTTGTGGCGTGTCGGTGTTGTGATAGGAATCCATACACACACATATATATATATATATATATGTATATATATATATATATATATATATATATATATATGTATATATAAAAATGTGTGTGGATTCACTTTAGAAACTCAAAATACTGAAATATCGAATTTCAGTATTTCAAATCCATAAAGTGGAATCCTGATAAGAGTGAAAGCTCAGAAGCGCGAAATTGAAAACCTCGAATATCGGAGGTTTTGAATTTCACACTTCTGAGGTTCCGCTGTGATCATGGATTTAGGTAAGTGTGTGTGTGCGTTAAGGGTTTTGGGTAGGGGCTGTGGTGTGTGTTAGTGTGTTTTGTTGCTGTGATGTGTGTGTGCGAGCAGAATGTAGCTTGTGTGGTGGTGTTGTGTGTGTTTGTGTGTAGTGCGACCTCAGAGTTAGAATATTTAAGTAGGAGGGCTTGCCCTCCTGCTTTTATGTAGTAGAGAGCTTGTGTTTGTGTGTGGGGAGGATGGTGTGTGTGTGTGCGGTAGTAGCGCGGAATTCAAAATCTCCGGTGTGCGAGATTTTGAATTTCGTGCTTCTAAGTTTTCTATGCTTTGAAGATTCGACTTTATGGGTTCGAAATACTGAAATTCAATATTTCAGTATTTCGAGCTTCTAAAGTGAATCCATATATATACACAATATACATAAAGATATATATGTGTGTATGTATGTATAATATATATATATATATATATATATATATATATATATATATATATATATATATATAAATATATATATATATATGCAGAAAAATCCCAAAAATGGCAAGCTGTAAAATCCCAAGAACAATCAAAGTAAAAAGTCCCAATCTGGAAGGTAAACGCTGGCAAAAAGTTGTAAGAAAAGTCTTTTATTACGAAAAAAAACAGAAGTGAGTGCTTTCGCGGTCAAACAAACTGCTTCATTAGACATAACAAAAGTAAAAACACAGCATCTTAATATACAAAATCACCAACAGCCACTTAATAAAGTTCCCTCCAAAAAATACAATTGATAGTCCAATTAGCAAAAACAAGTTAATTGTATCTATATCTATATCTACTTACATACAACATAAAAAATACAGAGTATAAAGCGTTGCAGAATTTACGTTTAAATTCAGATATTGTGATTTGATCCTCGGATAAAGGTGGTCCTACTGTTGTATTGAATGCTGATTACTATTTAATGGAAATGAACAAAATGTTATCAGACAGGACAGTTTATACTATAATTCAGTTGAATGAAGTGTATAATATGAAACAACAGATAGATAGTGTGTTACTTGAGAGTTTTTATATGGGACTGCTAGATAAACAGCTACTTGATGATTTCTCTGTTAAAGAACCTGTGATTCCACAATTACATGGCCTCCCGAAGGTACATAAACATTCTACACTCCCCCTATTATTCAAATCCATTGTGGCTGGGGGGGGGGGGGGTTTGAACGAACCCTTATCTATTTATCTTGACACACAACTGAGGAATATTTTGAATTTGCATCCTTTTGTTTTGAAAGATACACAACAGTTCTTACAGGATTTATATAGTTTTGTTAGTAAGTCATCTGAGCCCACATTTGAGATACTTGTTACAATGGATGTAGTTTCACTCTTTACATGTATTCCCAATGATGAAGGCATTAGAATGGTGTTATGCTAAACATGACCAGTACACCCCACAACACGTTGATTTCATCTGTATACTCTTAGAACTAGTTCTTGAACATATGTTTATATTCACAGATAACTATTACCAATTCATATGTAAATTTAATGATGTTAGAGTGGGAACAGCAGAATATAATGAATGTAAAAGATGGGAAAGTAGTCTTTTATCGACGATTTGTATATGATCTTTTTATTTGCTGGAAAGATAACCAGCATGAGCTTAATTCATTCTATCACAAGTTGAACAGCAGTAGTCCTTTCTTGCGATTCACTGTCAACATGTCCACAGACAGTATAAATTTTTTAGATGTAATGGTCTCTGTGGAGAATGGTATAATAAAAACAAAGGTGCATTGAAAGGATTGTTATACACCGGCCTTCTTACATCGAGGAAGTATGCACCCACACCATATGTTTTCTAATGTCAAAGTAGGACAGGGTATGAGGGTGTCTCACTTGTCAGGTGATGAAGCGAGTTTTTTATGTGAGTTGGACTACCTAAGAGATGCCTTTGTGCACAGGGGCTACTCATCTGATGAGATTGACCAAGCATTTAGGAAAGTTCGCAGAGAGTGCTCTGTATGGGGGAGACCCTATTATTCTCAACAGTTGACTTCACTGAACAATTGTTCATCTCAGAGACTATCTCACCTTCCTTTAATTCTTTCTTTTACTTAAGATATTGATTTGGTAAAACAAATAATACATACAAATTGGTCTATGTTGTTAGTGGATGATAAAACAAGTAAGACAGTGGGTCCCTCTCATAAGTTTTTTTATAAGAACACGAAGAATTTGAGACAGATGCTATGTCACCCCAAGCTTGTACAATCAGTATCTACATCTATAGGAGGGACATGAAAGTGTGGATCTTGTCCATATTGTTCGCATGTGGATGAATCAAGATTTTTTAAACATCCTGTTACAGGGAAACTCTGTGAGTTATGTCCGTCAGCTACCTGTAATACAGTTAATTTGGTTTATGTTGCACACTGCTTTAAATGTTTTTATTTTTATGTTGGTAAGACCAACAGGAGATTGAGAGACAGGGTTCGTGATCATAATTATTGTACATGGAGAGGTGAACTGTTTAGCGCACTTGCAAAGCACACTCGAGCTAGGTAGTGAACATACATTTCTATTCCAGGTTTTATCTGTTATATATGACCATGGCAGACTAGAACCCATTAGCTATAATACTGAGAACACTGAATTAGAGTGGATACTGAGACTTGGGGCACATAAATATATGGGGCTTAATGATTCTGTCCCTATTAAATCAGTTTTAAGGCTGAAAAAACTTAAATGAAATATTTGTATAATGC